>NC_056608.1:9781669-9809169 GCF_018340385.1 Cyprinus carpio
AACCACGTCCAACAGCTCACTGTAGGAGGGGGAAGCACGCTTCTCCTGTCCGCTAGGAGGGAGAGGGCTGCATGCATCAGCCATGAAGTCCTCAGACTCTGAGGCCACGGTGGATAAGACATCGTCGTCATGCTGTCCACAATCGAAGGAGATAGCATCGTATGCCTCCGGGGTGGGCTGTAAACCCTCATTTGAAAAAACGACGGGTTCCATGAATTTCATGTCCATTTCCTGTACTCAAGTTGGGGAGAGCGAGCAACGTGGAGAGAATTACAGCGCAGTGCTGTCCTCGTAGTCTATGTCGCACATGTCTCCCCAAACCATCACATCGTGCAGTGCCTCGGCAGCCGCAGAAGTGACACGGCGGGGGTTGGACGCGGGGGCAACCTTGGAAAATACTTCTACCCTCGAGCGCATTACTTTAAGCCGCAGGCTATCACAAAGGGGGGCAAGAAGAAAGGCCACTAAGCGCTGCCTGTGCGTGATGTAAGCCCAAGCACACTACGCACCTTTCATGAGTGTCTCCCTTTGTGATGAACCTGGTACACGGTTCCTTACACTTCCGAAAACTCATCGCGTCCGCGAAGAGGTGTTAACACTGCTCGAAGAAAAACCGCTGAGAACGCGAGATGGTTCCTTAGGGCACAGATGATTAGCTTTGAGCGAACGGTGGCGTCAACGCAGCATCGAAGTGACCTATGAAAGGGAACACATATCATTTTGGAAAATTACTATTATCATATTGATTTTTTGTATATTTTTATATATTTCTTTTGTATATTTAATAGAAAATTACCATGTACTGTACAGATAAAATATTTCTAGAAAACTTTATTTCGTTCACTTTAATTTACTTCAAGTCAGTCAAAATACTGTGTTGGCGTAACTACTGTGTTTTTTCTCTTTTAGGGCAGTGTAGCCTACAATTAAATTTTTTTCTTTCTTTTTTTCAATAATAAAGGTGATATAACATTTCCCAAGTGTATATATCCATTTTATATTTTACTGCTTTTATTATATATCATGTATAAGGTTTTTATATATTACTGTTGAAATTCTCTGGGCTTCAAAGAATTAAATATTATTAAAAACAATCTGATTCTAGAATATTGTAAAGTATATTATATATATATTATTGTAATATATATATAATTTAATTTATATTTATACATTTGCCTGTATTTGTGTGTTTATTTTCCTACGGCTGGATACTATTGGGTTGGGACGGGTTTTTAGTTTTTTTGGGGGGGTTGTGTCTCAAAACCTAGTGAGCTGCCTACCTAGACAGCGTTTTAGGGCATTAAATGGCGCGTTCAGAGTCAGAAGAACGTGTGCATGATATCGCATGATTCTATTAACTCGGAAAGATCCAATCCTTACTATAAAGTTACGGAGACCGCGTTCCAGTGCTCGCCAGTGATGTCTAGTTAGGAGTGTCACTGGGTTTTGAGACGCGCCCGTTGTGTTGAGCTCAGTCAGGAATCTTCGCTGTTCTCTTCTTCCCCGAGGCTGAATTTTTTAGGGAGGAGCTGTGACTCTCGGGAAGATCTAGAGACTTTGGCTGAGGACAGCAGCAGGTAGAGAGCTTTTGGATTTATTAAAAGTGTTCCAGCTGCATTTTGATGTTCTCCTTCAAGCAGCGAGAGAGTTTAGTGATGTGTGTTAGCATCAGGCTAGCCGATGTCCGTCTAACGTTACGTGACCCCTCCCTGCTTCATCGTGTGTGTGTGTGTGATGTGATTTAAAGGTTGTGGTCTGGGTGTTGTTGATCAGTGATGTAGTATGGGTGTGATGGAGCACTTCAGTGTAAACTTTATTGGCTGGATGCGTGTATTTTGAGGAGGTTTTGTTCGCTCTGGCTAACCGGCTAACAGGATTAAAAGAGCTAGCGATCTGAGCCTCATAAAGCTGACAAAACAATGATGCGCTCCCGCTCAGTCTGGCAGGCTTTAAAGAGCTGAGTCATATATATATACTGGTTTATTTAAATGTTAAAAGCTACAATGAAGTATACTTAGAGTTGTATTACAACAAGTTGCACTTAAAAAGCCGTGTCATTATTATTATTATTATATAACTTAGCATGTATTATTGTCCATTTAACACTTGGTACAGAACAAGTACAAACGTGATTGTATGTAATACCGTGTGTGTGTGTGTGTGTGTGTGTGTGTGTGTGTGTGTGTGTGTGTGTGTGTGTGTGTGTGTGTGTAACACCTGTACATATATGAGTAAATATTCCAAGAAAGATATTGTGTGTGTTTTTTTTTTATATTTTTTTTTTTTTGATATTTATTTATTTTTATTTATTTTTATATATTATTTTTAAATTTTATTTTTTATGTTATACACACACACGTAAATATAAAAAGTAAATACTTATTTAAACTTTATATTACTTTATTATATAATATATTAGTGTATATAAATATACATGTTTTAAATATTATATTTAATATTTATCGTATGTGTGTGTAAAACAAATACATACTTATACATAAGTAAATATTAGTAAATATTATATATATATATATATATATATATATATATATCTATATATAGTTTTATATATATATATATATAAATTATAAGTTATGTATACATAAATATTAAAAGTACATTTCTAAAGATATCTTTACATCTTTATTTATTTACATTTATATTTTATACTTAATATTTCTTTATTATATATTGTATTATTGTATATAAACATACATCTTTTACATATAACCTTTATATCATATTTATATCATATTTTTCACTTTCACTTTTTTTCACTTTCATATATATATTTGTGTGTGTGTGTATAAAACTATACCGAAGTAAATATTTCAAGATAGATATAAATATTTATTATATATAATTATATTTTATTTTATGTGTTATTTGTAATTTTATTTGTTATACACACATATACATACAATAACAGTACATATTTATTTATTTTTTATACTTAATTGTTTATTATATATCATATAGTACTGTATATAAATATACATATTTAAATTATATTTAATATTTATGTCATGTGTGTATATAAATAAACTATAGATATCTATTTTATATATATATATTCATATTTTTAATAATGTATATATTATCTTCTACTAATATGATGTTTTTACTGGTTTAATGGTTATTTATTTGTCCAGTCTTACAGCACGAAACAGAATGCATGCATGTCTGCTGACAGTGTTGATGTGGTCTGTCTGTAGGACTGAAGGACGGTTAAATATGGATCCAGCATCTCTTCCAGAGCAGCTGTCAGCTGTTAATGAACAGGTGCTGAACTCATCGGGCGGATCGGTGAGCGCAGCTGTAAGTCTGCGCCGCTTCCTCTGCTACGGCTCTGAGAGCGCCACCTACAGCACCAGAGAGTGTGCTCTGGGCATAGAGAGCGCCCTGGCCCTGATGCAGCTCATGGAGGGGGGGCGCGGCTGTGAGGTGGTGCAGGAGATCAGACGCTCCAATCTGGAGGGCCACGCTGTCCGTGCCAAGCCCAGCCTCTTCGCCCTCGCTGTCTGCTCGCAGCACGGCGACTGCAAGACCAGGCAGGCCGCCTTACGGGCGCTGAAGGACCTGTGTCGGACGCCCGCGCAGCTCTTCACGTTCGTGCAGTATAAGAAAGAGCTGAGACAGGGCTCTGGGATGTGGGGCCGGGCTCTGCGGAGGGCCGTGGCGGACTGGTACAACAGCCAGGACGGGATGAGCCTGGCGCGAACCGTGACCAAGTGCAAGCACAGAGCGGGCTGGTCCCACCAGGACCTCCTCAGGCTGTCCCACATGAAGCCGACCAATGACAGTGAGTGTGTGCTGTGGATGGTAACCTGCCATAGGCTTATGATTGGTATTGAAATAACCAGTATATTGACTTCTAAAGGCACTTTTGTAATGACTATTTAATGATTCTGAATGCCATAACACAAATAGAAGAAATATGTAAATAGAAGAAATATCAAAAAAGAAAAAAAAACCTATAAAAATATTATCTATCTATCTATCTATCTATCTATCTATATATATATATATATATATATATATATATATGTATATATATATTATATATATATATCTATATATATATATATATATATATATATATATATATATATATATATATATATATGTATATATGTATATATATATATATATCTATATATATATGTATGTGTGTGTATGAAGAGGTCAGATGCCAAAGCCTTTGCATGCCGTCTGAAATTTTCTTCTAAAATGAGCATTTATATCATAAAATACATGTAAATGCAATGCATTAATTTTCAGCATATCATCTAATTAGAATTATTTTTTTTTTAATAAACACTGAGCCCTCCTCATAATATTTATTATCAAAATTGTTCTTTAGTGTTATGCAAATAAAAAAAACTACACCATCTTTATAAAAATTCTGAATAAAAAAAAAGATAAAAATACATTGAGTAATTTCCTGCATATCATGTAATCAGATTACAAGCCCCTCTTATTGATATGAATCATCAAAATTATCTTGCCAAGTAATTTTGTTAATTTCTAATGGCACTTTTTGTAACATCTAATCATTTCGATATGCCACAATAAATCTATTATAAATATAATATAATATAAGTTATGGAATTATCAAAATAATGATAAAGAAGTGTATATTAATAATATTAATAATTCTGTTCAGTGAGAAACAATACATACCTTAAATAAAGGTCTTAAATATATTTTCATTAGGGTTTTTAAATCAATATATATAATGTGGATATAAACTCTAAAAATGCAATACAGTAATTTTCAGCATGCCATGTAATTGTAATAAAACATTTGAATTACTTCTGAGCTCTCTTATTAATATTTATTATTAAAATGATCTCGCCAAAGAATATTGTTTGTTAGTATTATGCAAAAAAAAAACAAAAAAAACTGTAATCAGTTTAAACTACAGCCTTTATCAGCTTTTATTTTAAATAGTTCATCTGTATTTAGAAGGAAATGCTTTCTGCGTCAGAAGTCACATGATGAAAGCTGAGCATGTCTTCTTGTTCTTTACAGCCGTTGCAGTTGTTTGCAAATACATCACGAAAGGCTGGAAAGGGGTTCAGGAAGCGTATGGTGATAAAGAGAACTCGGAGGATGTGCAGAAGGTGTTTGAGTATCTGGAGGCTGTGGAGAAAGCCAAGCGCTGCACTGATGAACAGGAGCTCATTCACCTCATTGAGGAGCAGAGTCTGGAGAAAGAGCAGATCCTGACCCACCACCTCAAGTCCAAAGAGGTCTGAACCACATTTAACTCTAATAACATTTGCAATAGAAGTTTAAATGCTATTATATACTGCTGTGGTAGTGAAATTAGTGTGAAGTATTGCTTCTCCATTCCTAGAGGCTGAAAGCATTTGTTGATTTTTGTCTTAATGTGATGACAGTGTACTTATTGGTCCTTTTTTAGGTATGGAAAGCACTGCTGAAAGAGATGCCCGTTGCTGTTTTATTGAAGCATTTGGGGAAGCTGACAGCAAACAAGGTTCTGGCAGCAGGAAGTGCTGATGTTGCAGCTGTTTGTGAGAGGATTCAGGATGAGACCGCTCTGAAAAAGGTCAGCATTTTAAGACAATGGTAGCATCCAGCAATGCTCCTTGCTTCAGTTTTTCTGAACTCTTCTATTACATGTTATTATTAGTTTTATAAATAGTATTTGGATATTTAAATACATGAATGTCATTGCATTAGAGACAAATGGTGTCTTCAAACGACTGACACGAGAACTTGAATCATCAGTTTTTAGTGGATGTATGAAGTCAGTTCTCCTCAGGTTCACACATGTGCCCGAATAGAGAATCACACTCCCTTTCAATATAATACTTATAATTATGCTTTTATTATTTATGTTTTTGTTATTTTAAAATTGAAATAAAAATATTAAAATGTTTTCTAATTTTGTGGGATTCATACATTACGTTTAGAATGTTAATATGCTTGAATATAGAAATATTTAATGTTTTATTGTTACAAACCTAAAAACTTTTTTTTTAATTACCTATCAACATAATAGTAATAGTATATTTACTGCATTATAATTATAAACCTAATTATATTTCTTAATAATTTTTTTTAGGTAAACAATGCTTATTTTTGTTACATTTAGAATGTTAATATGCTTGAATATAGAAATATTTAATGTTTTATAGTTACATAGTATACCTTTTTGTGTGTTAATTTTCTTTAATATAAATTATGCTTGATTTGTTATGTTGTAGCAGTAGTATTTATAATATTAAACAAAATTTTTTTTATTTTAATGACATTTATATATCAAATGAAATTTAAAATGTCCAAATACTTGACTACAAATATGTATTGTTTTATAATTGCAAACCTAAAAACTTTTTTTCTAATGGTTACCAGATAATTAGTATATTTATATAAGATAAATGATGTTCTGTTTGTTGTTTTGTAGTGGTAATAATATTCACAAAGAAAATGTTTTCTAATTTAATGGCATTCATACATTTTAATGAATAACATTTAAAATGTCCAAATATTTATGGGCAAAAAATTATATATATATGTATTATGGTATGTATATGTATACACACACAAACCGAAAAACCTTTTTAAATGGTTTGCTGTGTGCTAAGTGTTATATTTCTTTAAGATAAATAATGCTTGTTTTGTTATTTTCTAGTAGTAATAATATTATTAAGTAAAATGTGTCTTTTTTTTTAATTTTGTGGCATTTGTGAATTTTAAGTGCAATTTAAAAATTAATAGGAAATTTAAAAACAAATTTATTTTTGAATATATATTTTGACTTTCAAATCAACGACTTCAGGCAAAAACACACCCCTTCAACATTCTTGTGGCGTCTGAAAACTATAAGAGAGGTCACGGGAAGCGTAGCAAACTGAAATGGGATCCGGACAGAGAGCTTGTTCAAGCCCTGGACTGCGCCTTCAGCAGAAGTATTTCAGTGAGTGCCGTGGTGAAATAAGCTATAGAACACACTGTTTGCATTGACTGCAGAAGTCATATTGTGATCTCTTTGTGTCTGCAGACTGTGGAGCCCACAGGCAAGCGCTTTCTGGTGGCGGTGGATGTAAGTTCTTCTCTGAGCAGCGTGACTCACGGCAGCTCCATCAGCTCTGTGGCAGTGGCAGCGGCGATGTGTTTGGTAAGAAACACCACTGCAAACTTACTCCAATACTGTTACGCAGCACGATGAAGTCTGTGAAGAGACTGATGTCATATTTTAAGCTAATATTTTGTATGTGGCTGTCGGGGTCCGCCCCGCTCGTATTTCACATTCCATGCATATTCCTTTTCTGATGGGACACTCTGGTCCTGTAAACATCGATGGATGGCCTCTCCAGTGCACTCCTCTCATATGCGACTCATGAAAAGACTTTTCAGACACTTTAAGAATAGTGAAAGGGTGATTATAACCCACCAAGAATATACAAACCCCATGAGATCAAGACTTTTGGTTGATCTGAGTTAGCGTTAATGCTCTCTGCATGCTAGGTCATGTCTGAAAGTAGCTGATATACACCTCTGACCCTTTAAAGCATTACATTTTTTTTTTTTTTTTTTTTTTTCATGAGAACATTTAGACAAAACATAAACAGAAATCTGAAAAAAAAAGTTTGCACGTTTTTTTGTTTGTTTGTTAAATATTGTATTTGATAGAGCAGGCTTTTATAGCTCATATTTTATGATACAGTAAGAATTGTGAAAAAAGACCTTGATTTTATTTAGTGGCCAAACTTGAGGTAAATTTGGTGCGTTTGCTGATATTTAAAGTGAGATGAATTTCTGATAGTTTGTGATGTAAATCAATCAAGCCTTTATAGTAAATTAGTTGCATAAAATCCATATAAAAACCAGCTCTAAATCCCCCAGTTATATAATGTTTAAATAATATAATATTTAAATTACTAGTTTTATGACCATACTCCATGGTTTTTATTGTGGGGGCAAAACGTACTGAATAATTCATTGCAATACAATGATGCACAAATAAATGTTTCTCAAAAACCGGATGGATCATATTTGATGCATTTTAACCTATTTTCTTTTTTTTTTTTTTTTTTTTAGTGTGGCTAATCAAGTAAACATAAGTTGTTTTATTACTGAGAATATATAAAAAATATTCTAATGTTTAGTTTATAAAAATCAGTAAAGATTTCACAGCAAAACATTTAATTATTTGGTAAAAAAGTATAAACTATTAGTCAGATGACAGAAGGCATGTAGTTGATTGTGTACAACAGGTTTTTCAACAAGTTTAGATCATGTTGATAATTTGGAGCCTTACATATTTGCGTATCATTTGATTCTTATGATACAGTAGGCTTTATAGGGTTAAAATGTACAATAATTTTAGACTTCCTGTGTAGTTGATTGTCTTTATATTAATGGCAGGTGATAGCACAGACGGAGCCAGACGCGCAGATTGTGGTTTTCTCTGAAGGAAGCGTTCGTCCCTGCGCTGTCTCTTCTGATATGACATTTATGCAGGTGGCAGCGCAGCTCATCCAGGTAACACGGTGCATGAGCTATAAAAATGTTACTCTTGCTTGCTGTTAATGCTGCAAGACCACATTATAATAGCAGAATCCTAAATGTATTCACATGATAAAAACTCGATTATCAAACCCTCTTGTGAATGATTAGATCTAGTTGATCTGTAGTCATATTAATTCATATGTGACTTCTCTCTAGACTCCTGG
This sequence comes from Cyprinus carpio, assembly GCF_018340385.1. Lineage (NCBI taxonomy): Eukaryota > Metazoa > Chordata > Actinopteri > Cypriniformes > Cyprinidae > Cyprinus > Cyprinus carpio. The sequence goes on from NC_056608.1 coordinate 9,790,378, forward strand.
GGGCAGCACAGACTGTGCCTTACCCATCACCTGGGCCTCAGAGAATGATAAAACTGTGGACGTCTTCATCATTTTCACTAATAATCAAACGTTTGGGAGGGAAAATCCAGCAGACACACTGAAGACGTATAGACAAGTGAGTGCAACCTGAAAGGGAAACCAAAAGTCATGAGACTTTGTGATTTAGTTTCATTTATTAGATAAATCTTGTCAAATATATGCTACACTCAAGTCTGTCATGCTCACCAAGGCTGCATTTATTTGCAAAAAATACAGTTTAAAAACTGAAATATTGTGAAATATTATAGCAGTTTAAAATAACTGGTTTCTTTTTTAAATATATTTTAAAATGTAATTTATTCTTGTGATGCAAAACTGTATTTTCAGCATCATTGCTCCAGTCTTCAGTGTCACATGATCCTTTAGAAATGATTCTAATATACTGATTTGCTGCTCAAGAAACATTTCTGGTTATTATTAGTGATTTCAATCGATTAAAAAAAATCTAATCACACATTTTTCTGAAATTAATTGCATATTAATATCAGTGTTGGGTAAGTTACTTTCAAAAAGCAATTAATTGCTAATTACATCATCAATATTGTATTTAAATTACTTTACTAATTACACTGAATCTAAAATCTGAATCTAAAGAAAATTAGATTTCAAATTCAATATTGATTTTAGAACTGTTTAAATTATTTACAGTATGTAATGCAAATACTTTCTAAGTAACTGTTATTAAATTACCTAAAAATGAACAGTAATCCTTTTTCAGTGGATAAGTCATTTATTACAGTAACGCATTACACCCAATACTAATTAATATAGTATATTTATATTATCATAATTACACAACGAATCTCCAAATTAATGTAGAATCAACATTAAGATGGTATATTTTAAGTATGTGTTTAATGGCATCTTTTATAGCCTATTATTAATGAAATATTATGAATAATCATCAATAATATGTCTCTATTAAATGCATTTCTCCCTTAATTTTAGCCATTAATTATAGCCATTCAACATAAAACAAAAAACAGTATTTACTTGAAATAGTTCTTTTGTAACATATATATTTTTTTTACTGTCACTTTTGATCATGTCATTGCTGAAAAAAAAACATTTATTTCAAAATTAGTTGGCTTATCGTGTAATAAACAAATTAAACATCAATTGAAGACACTACTTCTAGCATAGTTTTCTTAATTTTTTGTCCTGTTTGTGTTTTCTTTTTTCAGAAAATCGGTTTATTTTCCAAACTGATTGTGTGTGGATTGATTGCCAGCTCCCTGTCCGTCGCCGACCCTGAAGACCGTGGCATGCTGGACATCTGTGGCTTCGACTCGCAAGCAGTTGATGTCATCCGTAACTTCGCACTCGATGGCATTTAAAAGCTGTTTGTTTTGTAGCATGCAGTCGGTTTTCTGAAAGGACAGTGAGACATGGATGCGCCCCACATGCAGAAAAAAAAGTATCAACATTTTAATTTGGAAATCATGTTTTTGCAGTTTGGATTGGAGTCCAGTTCTAATTGAATATCCAGCAGGCTGGATTAGGTGCAGTGAAAATCACAGAGAGCAAATTCACAAAGTGATACTGATATTCATTCAGCATACTGTATGTTTTTAACCTGGCCCAGTGAAATAATGCTCATTTCTGAGAAGTTCACGTGTGTCTCACCTTCACTGGAAGTAATGTACTATATTTTTGGAGGCCTATGTCTCCACTCGTGTTATCTTCTGTGTCATGAGATGCTATAAAACATCAAGCTGAAAGTGCTCCAGAGATCTTCCACAAAAATCAGAGAGAAATATAAAGCAGAATCCATTTGCGAGGTCACTGAAATGAAACCCATGAAGACTCATCGGTAATGTTTTAATGCTGAAATACCTCAAGTGTTCTGTGGCCCAGTCACTCAATACGTGACATACGATCGCAAATAACCGTTTATTATGATTCAAGAGAGGCTTGACACTTAAGTCTGTTTGAGACTGAGCTGAAGATTTAGCAGTTTGCTCTTTGGCACACTTTTGATGAACTAAATAACGTCTCAGAATTGTGAAGAAGGTGAATGGATTGAGTTCTAGCGCTTGTTAAAGGATCTTGCTTCTAGATTCATGTTATATGTGTAGAAAGTTACTTTTTTGCATTTTCTTTTGCTCTTTGTGCCTCTTAGTGTCAAACAGAGGTTCTAAATATTTGCTAACGCTGCTCAGATGATTATGACGTAAGGAAGAAGTAGGCACAGACTAACAAACACTAAACTTCTGTAGACAATTACTACCTGTTCCTTTTGAGATACGATACTGAATGTACCTATTTGTGTAATATTACAGATAATTTAGATCTAAAATTCTTGAATTTTGGGATAATATATATATATATGACAAATAATGAAAGGCTGTGCTCTCATGGATGTTACAAAATTGGGATACAATTTGAAATTTATTTGCCACGTTTTTATTGAATTAACATGATAGCAAGTTACCAAAGTTTATTTTAATTTTTATATATATATATTGCTCAATACATTTGTTTCATAAGGTGACCTCATAAAGTTTATTAACACTATTAAAATAATAAAATAGTCTTTAAAGCCAAAAATCATGTTCAAGGTTATACTACACACGATGTTTCCCCTTACCAATTGGGTTCTGTCAAAATAAAAATAAATAATAAATAAATTATATATATATAGTACAGACCAAAAGTTTGGAAACATTACTATTTTTAATGTTTTTGAAAGAAGTCTCTTCTGCTCATCAAGCCTGCATTTTATTTGATCAAAAATACAGAAAAAACAGTAATATTGTGAAATATTATTACAATTTAAAATAATAGTTTTCTATTTGAATATACTTTAAAAAAATAATTTATTCCTGTGATGCAAAGCTGAATTTTCAGCATCATTACTCCAGCCTTCAGTGTCACATGTAACATCCAGTCTATCACATGATCATTTAGAAATCATTCTAATATTCTGATTTATTATGAGTGTTGGAAACAGTTCTGCTGTCTAATATATTTGATGAATAAAAGGTTAAAAAGAACTGCATTTATTCAAAAAAAAAAAAAAAATCTAATAATATATATTCTAATAATATATTTTCTTTATTATCACTTTTTATGAATTTAACACATCCTTGCTGAATAAAAGTATTGATTTTATTTTAAAAAAAAAGAAAGAAAAAAAATTACTGACCAGTAGTGTATATTGTTATTACAAAATATTTATATTTTAAAAATATAGCTTCTTTTTTTTTTTTTTTTTTTTTTTTTTTACTTTTTATTCATCAAAGTATCCTAAAAAAGTATCACATGTTCTGAAAAAAATATTAAGCAGCAGAACTGTTTCCAACTTTGATAATGAATCATCATATTAGAATGATTTCTAAAGGATCATGTGATAATGATCCTAAAAATTCAGCTTTGCATCACAGAAATAAATGATAATTTAAAGTATAATAAATTTAAAAACAATTATTTTAAATTGTAATGATATATCACAATATTACATTTTTTTTTTCTGTATTTTTGATCAAATAAATGCAGGCTTGATGAGCAGAAGAAACTTCTTTCAAAAACATTAAAAATAGTAATGTTTCCAAACTTTTGACCTGTACTGTATATATGTGTGTGTTGATGAGCAGAAGAAACTTCTTTCAAAAACATTAAAAATAATATATATATATTATATATATATATATATATATATATATATATAAAATATTATTATTATTATTTTTTTGTTTTCTGTGAATAACACATTAATTATCAATTAATAAAGAGCCTTTTGAGAGTGATTTGTTTGTGATACTTGTTAATTCTGTTCGGACTGTATTCTATTCACAGCAAGTCTATGTGATGTAAAATGTGAATTTATTATTAGTAGCAGTTATAGTGCTAATTCCAAGTGTTAATAGTATATATGTATTTTTTTATTTTTAGAGAATATGATAGGCTGAAAATATTTGAATATAAGAATAAAGTAGGAACTTATTAAGAAGACAATAATCCAATAAATACAAGTGATACAATGAAAAAAAAAATTAATAAAGTTAAAAAAAAACGTATTTAAAACTGAAGGTGTGTGAAATTAAGTTCATACTATTTTGGCTTATAGAACAGAAATCTAAAATAAATGTTTCTTTCACATATATACATATATCTGTATATTATATGATCCTTGACAGTGGCACCTGAGGCTCGGTTTAGCTGCCCCTGGTTTGCCTGAGCTCTGCATTCGACTCTTAAATATTTTTCAATACTAAACTTTTATCCACCTGTATAAACAATCCTGCTTATATTGTCTCCATTGCGTTTGAAGCTCAACAAATACGATTAAAAAAGCATGTTAATTAATTAATTTAATCTAGGCGCTGTTCGAGGCAAGCCCCTGTACCGAGAAGTTGCTGGGTCTTAATGAGGAGGCGCGATCATGGCGGACGTGTTGAGTGTTCTGCGCCAGTACAACATCCAGAAAAAGGAGATTGTTGCAAAAGGGGATGAAGTTATCTTCGGAGAATTCTCCTGGCCCAAAAATGTCAAGACTAACTATGTGATTTGGGGGTAAGCGCGCGCCTGTTCCGCTCAGCTCTTCGTGCTGTTTGAAGCGGAGCTGCTTTAGCTGCTAACGCGCTACTGATGGACTCGTGTTGTGTTGAACTGTTTGTGTACAGGATCAAGTGCTCTGTGTCTGTAAGTCAGTGTGGATACGTGTATAGACACAGGGAGTTTGTAACTAATATTTTGGCTGTAGCATAAAAGCAATTGAGCTGTCTGCATAGACAACATTTAGGCTGCACTGATGCTGCGCGCGCAACTTCTCGTTTGTTGCTGTTGAATCATTAGCATCTTCTCTGACTGAGAGTTTAAAACCACTTGGTGCCACAAAGTAGTATCTTCAGAGTATGTTTTTGGGCGTAACATACTTTTAAGTGCACTGGAGTAACATGTAAATAGTACTCATATGTTACTCATATAGTAATTAATACTATTACTGTACCATGGAACCACAGCAATACTTTTTTTTTTTTTTTTGCAAGGTGCTATAACTGTAACTATAACTAATATTATTTATGCGTCATGTTTAAGGTTTATCCAAGGTTGCTGTGTATTGTAATGCATTTCGATGCATCTTTTTAAAAGGGGCACAAATTATTGGCTTGCAGGTTCAGTTAGTTATTCATTTGTGTTGCAATTAATCAGAAAAAAAAATCTTGTCAAACATATACAGGACATATACAATAAGGTTTTTTTCCATCCAGCTTTGCATAGAAATTATGCTGGGGGGATAAATTCAGAATAAACTTTTAAACAGTGTAGTTTGTTATTTCTTGCTAACATGCAGTTTAATGTAATTCCAGAACCGGAAAAGAGGGACAGCCTAAAGAGTACTACACTCTTGACTCGATTCTGTTCCTGCTCAACAATGTGCATCTTCCTCACCCGTCCTATGTGCGGAGAGCCGCGGTACGTACAAAAACACTTATTTTAAAGTCTGTTATTTATTTATGTATTGGTAATTTATTTTCATGATATTTAAGTACATTTAAACCCTCCCTCTCCCAAAATTCGGCAGTCTGCTTAATGCAAGATCTTTTTAAACTCAGCTTTTAATTAAAGTTTAGTTCGCTGTCTATAAACAGGAAATATCCTTATCTTTATGCTTTTCTTTTATAATGTAGTTTGTGTGCACAGTGGTTGGAAAGTAAAGCGTAAGCCTGTTTTTGTGATTGCAGACAGAGAACATCCCTGTTGTAAGACGACCCGACAGAAAAGACTTGCTCTCCTATCTCAACGGAGAAAGCTGTAAGTGTGACGGGGAACCGCAGACATTGCCGTGTCTAAAACGTCATGATTATTTACCTGTTTGTCATTGAATCAAACTTTACAGCGTCCTCAACGAGTATCGACAGAAGCGCTCCCATCGAGATCGGTTTACAAAGGCCAACGCAAGGTGTGTGAGCTTTATTTTGATTGGAGTGTGTTCTTGTCGTTAAAATAAACGTAAAAGGCCATAATAAGATCTTTATTTTAGAGCATGTCATTTTTTCAATTTAAGAAGTAGTCAAAAGTGCCTCTAACTGAATGATCGCACATTACCCGGCACTAAATGGCAATTGTTTTAACAGTTAAAAGGGCAGCAGATGAAGTGTCTTCAGAGGCAAAAAAGCCTCGGGTTGAGGTAAGAGATATAATAAAATGCTGAAAAGCAACACGCTTGGACACCTCTCATGATTCATGCATGTGATTCTCAGGATGAAGAGCGTGTGCGTCTGGATAAGGAGCGTCTGGCCGCTCGTCTCGAGGCTCATAAGGAAAGCATCGTGCAGACGGATCAGATCAGGTATGATTTTATCACTGTAACAAAAAATATGTGCAATGTACTAAAAGGTCATAGAAGCGTGATGCAAGTGGTTCTCTGTGGGAAATATTTAGAAGAATGTTGGGAAACGAAACCATTTTTCATTCTCCATTGACTTCTATTGTATGGAACAAAGAATTAAGAATGTCCAATGGGGACTAAGAACTGTCTTCCAATGGGGATTCCTCAAAATATCATCTTTTGTGTTCAGCAGAAGAAAATGATGCATACAAGTTTGAAACAACAGTAAATGATGAGCGTATTAAAATTTTTCGATGAACTGCGTTGTTTAAATTGCGTCTTGATATTGTGTTTCTAATATTTTTGTGTAATTACTGATCCAATAAAGTTGTGTTGCTTAGTGAATATAATCAGTATCGAAGGAATGATGCATTGTGCCCAACACACAGCTTGTCATGACTTAACTGTTTAGTTCTCCTAGATATGAGTTTATCTATTCTATGACTATTCTTCTGATCTTAGGTCTCTGTCAGAAGCCATGTCCGTGGAGAAGATCGCTGCTATCAAGGCTAAGATCATGGGCTAAGAAGCGTTCCACCATCAAGACTGACCTGGACGATGGACATCACCCAGAAACAGAGAAGCTTCTGGATGCTGAAGTGGACGACCAGAAGTGACCAGAGACATTGTAAGCCGAGAGAGAGTGTGGCGGACGAGACCACCATTTTACAGAGCAGCGGCAAGGTAAGAGGAGACGCCTTCATTTTCTTGGCAAAAAAAAAAAAAAACTGAACCTGGGGGCTGTCCATTTTATGCATTAACATTAGGGCTGTGTATCACCAGCAAAGTCACGATACGCACGATTCAGGACTCTGCACTGAATTTCACCTCAGCAGAATTTTAGTAAATCAGCTGTTTATTAAACACTGCATACTATAGTGCCATTTCTATAGTGCTGACCTCTGCATTATGAAGGGCCTCCATAACTGTACTACAGTAGGTAATGGCATATGTTTTATGTTTGCATTGGGCGCTCCCCACCAGGAACAATATTCTGATTGTTTGCATTTTGTTTTTAAGCCCATAAATAATAATGTACTCAACTCGTTCTAATAAATTTATATTGTAATGCAACTCATTCTAATATATTAAATAATCATATTTACATTGCTTGTAGGTTAGGTTTGCACAAACTAACACACTCTCTACGTGTAAAATTTACAAGTAGAGTTCTAAACTAATACACACACCCACACACACACACACAGTCACTCACACAGATCACACTGCTGCCGCACTCAGACATTCAAGAACAAACGTTTTAGCGCTGCCCCACAGTTTTATGAATTAAATAGCATAATCGCTCAAGAGCTACATTATCTTTCTCTCAACAAGGAACTGGTAACATCATCGTTTCTAAAGAAAAGGACGCCACAGCTTCACTGTTAATAGAGAAATGTGGTAATTCATACAACGCGCAGCCTCTCTCTCATCTCTCTCTTCCGTCTCTCTCCTCTCTCTCTCTCTCTCTCTCTCTCTCTCTCTCTCTCTCTCTATAAATGAGCACTTGTGAATTACACTTTTCTGAGAATAGAATATTGAAGTGGAGATCGCTAAACTGCAAGCTAACCAGTGTTTTCAGAAAGCAAGCGTGTTTATCCACAGTGGAGAGAGAGTGCATGCACATGGTTGCCAGGTTGACTGAGATAAGTAGCACACTTAGCAGATACTTCTGTATTGCGCAAGTGGGAAGCTCTGTTTCGGGGATTACGTCTCTTTATATCAGGCAACCCAGTTATGTTCCTCTGCGGCCAGATTAAATCTTGTTGAAGTTTATATATTATGCTCTATTCATTATTTTTTAGAAACTCACACTTTTCTTCTCCGTTCTTGTATTCAAATTAAGAGCGGTCCACTGCTGCACAAGTGCCACAATATCGATACTGAGACAGCTACTCATATCGTCAAATCTCTGTTATGAGACATCATCGTATTGATGTATCGAACACAGCACTAATTAACATATTTTAAAACAATAAATATAAATGCCATCATGGACGTTAAACTTTGCTACCAAGTCCCTTCAATTATTTGCTCTGCTGCTGCAATAATGTATTGGAAATGTATTTCAATGAATAAATCAACATTTAATCGATTGTGTATCCAGTTAAAATGAATTGTTCTAATTTTACAAAATGTAAAACTGATGCACATACTAAAAATATATATTAAGTGTTGGACACAGATGAGTTGGGCCATTGTTTTACTTTTTTTTGGGGGGGGTTTTTTATAAACAAGTATTTACATTTATGTTTACATTACAAACTATTTATTACCTAAGTTAAATTATTTAAACTAATGAAATTAATTTTAATTATAATAATAGTAAGAAGAAGAATAGTTGCAACAATTGTGAAATCGAGATGTACATAATTTGAATTGGGCAATCGAATATATTTTATTTAAAACTGTTTATTGCTAATTAAAAAGGATGTACCCTAAGATTTCACACTTGTTTGTGACCAGTGTTTTGGTGGTTATGAAACAAATAAAACGGTTGGCCTGCAGGTGGTGGTGTTTTCTTGTCCAGCTTATTTTGTTCGGGTTGGATTTTGAAAGGTTGTTTAAAAACTTGGAACTTGGTTAAAAGTCATGATTGTCATGTTTTTTTTTTTCATGATGTTTTTTTTTCTTCCCTGCTATACTTTCTTTTAAAATCAATTGTGCACAAAATAAGGTAAATGTTAGCTATATTTAAAGAATATGAACGCCTGAACATGATGATCTTTTTGATTTGTATAATTTCTCCAAAAATATATTTGCCATCCTACAATCAGTGAAGGCGCGGGAGGAAGGTCGGGCCCTGAACAGAGACAGACCCAGAAACCAAACTCAGGTGGTGAGTACACAACAGAGCTGCTTTATTAGCGTGTGGATGTTTGTGCTTTCTGTTTCCTTATCAGCTGAATATGAAAATGATATTTTTTGTTTGTTTATATTTTTTGAAATTATTTCTAGGACACATCTTTCAAAACTTAACACTTCGTCTTTGCCCACCAGTTAATTTTACATTTTAAATTTGCCATAAACCAACAAAACACTTTATATGTCTCAAATCAAGCCATTCTTCCAAAAACACTAGCAAAGGTTTTCAACCAACAAACACTTTTTCACTCAAAATGATCTAAAAAAAAAAAAAAGCTTTTTACAATTATAGTTCACTGCAGTATATGCTACGTTGTCCATGTTTACATTATAGTTCAAAATTATCCCTAATTGTATAGATAGAATCATTTTCTATACAGTTTGGTTTCTGCAACTTTCACTTGGGCCGCGAAAATCTGCCTTTAAACTTGCTAGAAAAGTTTATTTTTTATTTTTTTTGGCCATATCACCCAACCCTAGTCTAACAGTTTAGAAAAGAGTATATAAACATGCAAATTTGCTTGTGGCTACATAAAGTTTGGCTGTGTTTGTGTCTGACTGAGAATTCAAGTCATTTGAAAGCTGTAGTCATTGAATGCATTTTGTGTCAGAGCAATGGTAAATTGATCCACAGTTTATCCCACATAGACTGCTGTTGTGCTCTCTGCGTGAGAGATTTGAAAGTGAAAAATTGTGATTGTTTAAAAAAAAAAACTGTAATGACGGCAGAATGTGAGCTGCATGAAGACCACACACAAGATTGTGTTATAAAGCACATGTAATATTACATTACAAAATCTGTCCAATATTACCAAGTTTAATAACTGCCACTATGTATTTATAAATCAGAAATTTCAACTCCTCAACATGATCGAATGCATCAAATTAAGTGAAGGCCTTCAGGACTCTTTAGTTTCCTCTGACTGTTTGAAGAAAACGGCTTGTCATGAGTGACTCTGAATGAAACCAATGGTGAGTGACTCTGAATGAAACCAATGGTTTAGGCGAGCGACTGTTGTTTGGTGTGTTCCACTCGTCGGCTCTCGTTGGGCTCACATCGGCGGCAGTTTGCATGATTTAACATGTTGAATCGGTGTCGGGGCTGTCGGTGAGAGTGAGAGCTCTGATTGGATGTTCAGTTTAGCGAACGAGTCTGTGCTGAGAATTAAACCGAATGTGATGAAAACAAGCATGTAAATGAAGGCGGTACAGACAGAAGGCTGTTTAAATGTTACGTGATCTTTCCCAATCGTTCTAATAAGCGAATGTTTTCTGAACAACATGTGCCGCTTAAAATGATTAAAGTTATCAACGTTACTGATATTCATGCGCAGAATGCACGTGTTAGTTTTTTTACCGTTGGCTACAGTCTGTGCGGTGTGTTTCCAGCACAGCTTTTTGGTCCGACGCTGCTGATGCGCGAAAGAAGGCGACAACACTGTCGTTATACGTTGCTGCTAGTTCTTTGAAGTCGGCTTGTGTGTGTCCCGGCCTTAAACAGTAATTGAGAACTGAAGTGTCTGTGAGTTGGAGAGAACAGCACTCAGTGAAACTAACCCTTACCCCAGAAATGTGAACACAACCATTATTAACTGTTATTAGGGGCCAAGCACCGAAAGATATCCGTTATCGTGATTTCTTCCTTCTTTTTCCGCCGCAAGTCTATGGCAGACCATAGAACCGCTTGCGGGAAAGTTGTGAAATTTGGCACACTGATGGAGGAGAGTGAGAAAAGTCACCATAGCTAATTTGGAGTCCAAAGTTGCACTCATGTTTATGCTAATAACTTTTGAACTGTAAGCCAGAATATAATTTTTTTTCCTCTGAATCCTTGGCTCATGCCGAGATTAATGAACTCCAAAATTCAAAAAAAGCGAAAGGTACATAAGGAACAAAATGAAATTTTTCTCTGAATCCTTGAGTCGAATGAACACCAAAATAGGCCGTTGCACCAATTGTCATGAAAATTGAACCAGATTATCTTCAGACCATGCTGGTAAAAAGTTATGGAATTCAAGTTGATTATCCAACCATTCTTGAATAACATGCAAAAGAATTCTACAAAAAGCACACAAAAATGCAGGCTATATCTCCGCAACGGTTAGGCATATTGAGACCAAACTTGGTGTGTGTTATAACAAGCATGACCTGAGACTACTGCAGTGTTATGGCACTGTGCCACCTAGTGGTCAGGAGATATGAAAAATGCATATTTTTGCTTATAACTTTTAAATGGTTGGGCAAAAAAATGACAAAACTGGTCTCTTTTAGATTCGATGCATCATGCCAAGTCAAATGATATCCAATGTTTCCATGTCAGCAATTTTGGGCGTCGGCCATTTTGAATTTTGTCATAAAATGCTATAATCTACGAACGCATTGACATGTCGTTACGAAACTCGGTAAGCATCTTTGACAACATTCCCTGATGGTGCTCAAAAAAGTTCGGGTTCCTATTGTAATGGGACTGATGTTGATAGATTCCTTGGGTCATGCAGAGAGAGCATTGATATGAGTTTTTTACATCTAAGCCAGGGCTCCTCAAATAGCAGACCCTAATAACAACAACGGAACCATTTCAGCAGTTTAAAGTGCGCAGTGCATGATTACAACAGAGCTGTTCACACAACAAACTTTGGGTTGTGTACGGTAATGATCTTTCTGTGAATTTTAATTTTTTTAAATTTTTTTTTTTTTATATCTATAAGCCAAACACACTTTACTGAAGTGCTTTCTGTTTGCTAAGGACAGAGAGCACCATGTTAAGAGTTGCGAATGATGCAATGATTAAACAACAGCAGCAGAAAATATATTGAGCGGCAAAATAGGTACTTTCACCAAAACACTGCAAAAAATTAGAATGCAGCAAATGCAATTCGTTTCATGTCATATTAGGGGTGGGTGATATTTGACCAAAATTGTGTATCACAATTTTATTTCATTGTAAATATATATTATATATTTCACAATATAGTTATTTTTGCTTTAAATAAGGTCTTTATGATATCAAAATTGAATTGATTCCATAGAAATTTCATAATTCTTGTCACCCAGTGTCCATAACACACAAAAAAAACCTAATACTAGCCTAAAAAAAAAACACTCCTGCTCACAGACATAAACAGTCAGCAATTAAAATAAGAATAAGAAACTAATTACAAGCAATAGGTCAAAAAACTACAGTAGAACGAATAAATAAGAAATGCTACATACAATGTATAAAGTAATCAACTGTATAAAATCACTGCATATTCTTCACTGTGTAAATTAAATATTTCTTATTTAAAATGATTTAGTCAAGATCAATGAGATTTGATCTATTTTGTTGTTTGATTAACATGAATGAAAGGCAGCAGGAATATCGGACTGCTGTCACTTTAAGAGCTACCCAGATCCAATATACTGTTACACATGTTTTATTTCTCAGTTTGCTTTCACTTAAAGTCTGTGTAAAGACAATTCAGAGATTTCTAAACATATTATAACTGTTAAAATGTATTGATGAAAACACGTTACAAAGACTGTTAATTATGTAGTACTGAATTGTGGAGTTAGACCATTAAACAGTTTTTCACCATTTTTCAGGATTTTTTGGCCATGGGTTTGACTTGAAGCGGCACTGCACAGATCGATCGGTGTGTGACATCAAATTAGAGTTCGAGCCGTAGAGAGCAGACGGCTCCTTATGCTTTTGAATCACTGAAGTCATACGCCGATGGGTTGCGCAATGCAGCTCAAGGCACAACTAATAACTAGAGAGTATTAGCATCAGTGGTTTGCCCACTCAATCACGAGTTATTGTCATTACCGTTAGTTACTACAGCTTACATTTTGCTAGTTAGCTATGCCTTCACGTAATGCATTGTTACCTGGTTGTGCTCATTTACAAAACAGCGCAGTCTCCTTATTTAAATTTATTCATGTTTGACAGTTGAGAGAGGCAACAGCTTTCTTGGGAGTGGGAGAGCAGAGAATACTTTTTTCAAGAAATTGATAACTTATTTTTTTAACTTGGTGTTTTTTTTATCATTCAAATTTGGCTGGGTGGTTAATAATGCATTGTTCGGTGGTGCAAACAATTTTAGCACAGCGTTTAAAATTCATTTCCTATTTGATCAGTTCATTATAACTATAAAATAATGGTTTTATTAAAAAAATGAAATGAACAAAAATAATAATATTTTATTTCTTAACATAGGAGCTTATATGGAGTGTTTGTTTTGTTTTGTTTTTTTAATGCACTCCAATTTTTTATCCCTTAGGATCCAGCAATAAGAAATAAACAGCCAGTCCCAGCTGCCTACAACAGATACGATCAGGAGCGATTCAAAGGAAAAGAAGGTAAGTTGGATTTCATCAGCTTTAGTTTTGACCTTTGATGCAGCAAATATGATGAATAATTGGTTATGCAGAAAATACCTGTGCAGACAATAAAAAAAAGTTCCTCTTTAGTTGAAGATGTAGAAGTAACACTTTTAGAAAAGAAGCAACATCTTTCAGAATAAAAGAAGTTCAGAAAATTGTAATTTTGTTACAACCAGCACACCATTGTTGATGAGAGAAAGTGTATCATCTGTTTATTATAAAGAAGTCCCCCAAAATGGAATTGGGGCTTATTGGAAAAATATTGTTTTTAAGAACTGTAAATTATTATTTTTTTACAGAAACGGAGGGTTTCAAAATTGACACTATGGGAACTTATCACGGCATGACGCTGAAGTCTGTGACGGTGAGTTCAATATTGCGTCCTGTTTGTTTTAGATACATCTGTGCCAGAGAACAGTCAGCAGTGAGGCTGTCCATTTGTGGAGCAAACAAACTGGTTTATTCTTTGGATTTAGTTATTATAAGTCTAGGTAGTTTGTGTAGACATGCAAACCTGTGCTATTCCTGATCTTTATTTGTATGCAAGGTTTGTGTTTTATGGCTATATATGAAAAGAATAGGTTACTGTTAGACTATGCACGCTGTGTATGACATGTTGCCAACTGGGTTGTTTTGTCTCTCAGTTAAAATTGCAACTTTGTTCCATAGTCCTCTAACAAATGTTTCACGGTTGCACAACTTGTAATTTTCGTTGTTGGTCTAATTTCTCTCAAAGTGAAATTTTTATCAAAGTTTAATCATTACTCCTGTTAAACATCAGTGAATGGCGAATATCGTTTGGTCTTAAGTATGGATGTGTAAGTCAACTTTTTTCCCACATTTGTTTTGCAATATATTTAAAAAAAAAAGCTCAAATGGTGTCATGTTAATGTTACATTTGCATGTTTGTTTCCATGTTATTCGCGGCAGGTTCAGAGAAATGTGCACTCACAAGATGAGCAAAATGAGGGAGGGTTTTTTTCAACTTCATATGAAATGGAAAAGTTTTTATACTACCAGTTTTAAGGGACAATACTGATATGAAATTTTATGCAGTAAATATTTTATAATATTATGAATGAAACTTACTTAACAGCAACAGATCCTAGATCAGTATCCTAACGAATAACCCTAAATAATGTATAGTTCCTGCTAAACATCAAGCTCTTTTTGTGAATTATTTTTTGGCTTCCTGTCATGTGTAAAAAAAACATTTTGGACTTAATCCTAAAAATACTATGATATGTGTGCAGAGATTTACAAAATATCCCAAGTTGAAAAACAGTGTTGCAACAAGTTATTTTTATTGTCTGTCCTGGGGCATAATGTCTGTTTTTGTTTTGGTCTGTGACCCCACCCAGTACCAGCTTTGTCAGTAGTTTTCCATCGTCCTGGGAAGCCAGCAAATGAATTGGCTTCGAACTGGCAGATTCTACCTGACCTAAGACACTTCGGCATTTCGCTTTAACCAAAGGCGTTTTAGTATGTAGTTAAGTAAGATGCATTTGGTCGATGGAGATGGCTTAAAACCCAGAGAGACTTGCAGTTCTTCCTGTTGCGTGTCCTCAATCTGGCAACCCGCAAGAGCTTTGTGTCTAGGGAAAAGGGGGCAGGGGAAACCATGCTGTCCAATATTTTAAAGTTGACGTGAAATACACATTTTAACCACTTACAGTAAATATTAGGCTATATATTGTAACATTTATCCCTAAGAAGCTGGAACAGTGAATTTATAACATCTAAGGGGCATTGTTAGGCATGGAGCGGAGTGCCTAAAATCCTCTTATCTGTTAGAAATTCACTGTAAACAACAGCTTCACAGGGCTTATTGCTTTTAGAAAATGGTTATTGCATACAGTAGCAAGGTTTCACTAATTAAAACAAGGCAAATAAAATGTAATGCTATTATTAAAAACATTATTCCAGTAAAAATATATATATATTTTTTTTTTATAATTAGGTTGCAACAAAGTGGTTGCTGAGCAACACACAGATGCAGAAAAAAAGAGGTGTATGATTATAGAGTAATTTACAACAGTTACAAACGCAGCTCAACCAATTAGAATCAGGGGACCGGAACTATCTTTTTTTTATAATGCACTTTTTTTTTAAAGTATTAAACAAGAAAAAAAAAGTGTTGCTCCTTCAATTTCAGAAATCTGAACTTCAATTATATTTACAACCTCAATTTCAACTTTGTCAATTTGGTGCTGTATATTGAACCACTGAAACATCTTTTTTGGTCATATATTGAGTTTGAAATGATTCCACATACATTTGTTCTTCAGTTTCACTGGAAGTATATTGAGGCCTTTACATGTCATCCATATTCAGACTGAAATGTTTAAGTATAGATTGTTGTCAAAACTTCTTTACCAAAAATAGGTATTTAAATTTCCCCTCCTAGTGGTTTCCAAACTTAGATTTGGTTTGGTTTGAGTTATTTCTGTTTTAAGGTTACTGTTAAATGGGACATTAGACCTGAGAATTGTGGGTTTGTGTGTAGAGGTAGCCATTTTCAGGTCTCTCTTTAACTATATTGACCATTGGGTAAATGTAAATTTTACTCCCTAAACCAAGAGTCTGCAACCTTTTGGGCATTGAAGCACCATTTTTCATTTTTCTGGTTAACCACTATGCCAATATTACCCCCAATCCCCCCCACCCCCCAAGTGCATGCTGGAGCTCAGTAACTTGTTGTCAACACTGCCCTGAGACTTATTAATCGATACTGAATCACTACATTAATTCTCAGCAGCAAGAGGGTAAAATCACTGTTTTTGAAGTAACTAAACTCCGCTTCTTGTAGAGAGAGACACAGATGCAGGTCATTCATTCACAACACATTCCCGCAACTTTAATCTCACTCTTCCTCTCTCTCTCAAAATGGCCACATTTGAGATAAAAAAAGTCAAGTAGCGTCACTGCGTCACTGGGTATAACTTAGGTTAACCCAGACGTCGTGTTAATTGAAATGTTTTTTTTTAGTAGTGATGGAAAAATCTGAAGGCCGTCTGTCACTTTGACAATTACATTGAGGGTAATCTATAAACTTGAAACTATAATTCCCCCTCCTGTCCAGTTGGTGGTGAGTGTGCTCAAGTGTGGCAGCAGAACACGGGATCATCAGCCTCCAGAACAAAAATAAAACTGTCATGAGTCTTTTGCTCTGCTTTTACTGTGCACAGGCGAGTACCCAGTTTAAACAGTGCTATCATGCAACATTAAAGAGCACCAAAACATATTTATTGCCTGAATTTCCTAATGAAATGGGCCGAATTTGAAATCTGAGACTTTGTTTCATATCAAAAGTAACAAAGCACAAAGCTTAGCCTATTGCGATTTATTGGATGGGAGGCGCACTGTACTGTTCATTCATCAACTGAAAACGGCATAGAACAAAAGATAGATTGGGATATATATTATATTATATATATTATAAAGAGCAAGGTCTAGAGATGTGTTTTTAGAAGCTGAAAACTTGAGCACTGTGCTTTAGGGTGTATTCACCTGTCTTGTTTGGTTCGATTGAATTGAACTCAAGTTCATTTCCCCCTTTGGTGCGGATCTTTTTTTTTGGGCAGGTGTGAATACAGCAATCACACCCAGGTGCGGACCTAACAACCGTACCGTGACCCAGTTGAAGAGGTGGTCTCGGTCTGCTTCCAAACGAACTGGTACAGTTGAATGGATAACCAATTAATGGATGACCGTAAGCACATGTGTGGTTTTGTTACAGGTTTCTGGTTCACTTGCAAAAAGGGCAGTGTGAAAGCGAACCACACCAAAAAAAAAAAAAAAAAATCAACATTGTATTTGGTCCGGACCAAAGCAAGAGAACTAGCGGACTTTTCTGGTGTGAATACACCCTTAGAATGATGTATTATGCGCGAGAAGCTTCTGTAAAGACCTGAGACGAGAGTGCAGCATTCAAAGACGTTGAATAGTGCATTTACATAGAAATACAATGGAAAAGTACAGCAGTGGAATGAAAAAAATGCATTCTGAGTGAATGACCCTACTAAAAGCTAGGAATGCATCGTTCCAATACTCAGTATCGGTATCGGCTCTGATCCGATACTCGGTATCGGTAATCTGACATCCAGGAAATAAATATGTCTTAAGGCCCGTTCACACCAAGAACGATAACTTCTGTTTATTCTAAGCGCACGCTCGTCTGGCGCTTTAAATTCTCTAGCGCATTACAGCAGGATGGATTCTGATTGGCTGTCACTTTTTTTATCGTTCATCAGCTGGAAAAAAATCATTTTGAAAGTGATTCCAACGATATCGTTTTCTTTGTCTTTATCGTTATAGTTGTGGTGTGGATGCTGCTGTTCTTTAATACTGAAAAACGATTTTTTAGAACTATATCTTTATCGTTATCTTTATAGTTATCGTCCTTGGTGTGAACGGTCCTTTAGGTATCTATTTTGCCACAAATACAGACAAGTGATGCCACCACAACCACCAGAAATACTTAATTGTGTCTGCTTTACAAGGAATACAAGCTCACTTCGATCAAATCCCTGACATAACACATTCATTGCGAATGCGACCCATTTAAAAGATGCATCATTTTAAGTTAGAACAACTTGAAAAGCAACAAACAATAACAATATAGCGAAGTAATCAACTAATTGCTATCATCTAGCCCTCTATTAAACGTTAAATTATTTAATCATGGCTTACTCAGTAGTGCTGCATTCTTAGTTGCACCACTTGCACGGAAAGTTTGTCACATGTAACAATTAAAATGTTTAATTGTTGTGAAACGCACTGTCCTAAATTGTTGCTAATAGTAGCGTCATATTAATGCTAGAAAGCCAGTGCATTTGGCAACTATATTTTTAAAATAAACCATTATATTTCTTTAAATTAACGCCACCTCACGCCCCCCTGTGGCACCGGCCCTGATCAGCCATCTCAGTTATTTTGACATTGAGTGCTGTTAGCCGCTTGCATCTGTAGACTAGCGCAGGTTAATTCTCACACTTTAATAGTATTTATAGCTCATAACAGACTATGTGACTGAGGATTGATTACCTCAAAATGTACATCAGTATGCAGTTCTCCCTATTGCTTGAGGGCCAGTGATTATTCCTTTGCGTGCCACAAGCTGCCAACCCCTGCTCTAAACAGTGTCCAGTGGTAGGGTGCTCCCCAGG
>NC_056608.1:9814169-9840423 GCF_018340385.1 Cyprinus carpio
AATAAAAATGATGTGAGCAACAGTGTGTTTTGCAGCAGCGCCTCTTTATTTTATCAAATGATCATAATCACATCTATTCATTTTACAGTCCTGCTACTAGCATTTTATTCAGACTAAAACCCCTTTAATTCGGGTGAGAAAGATTTATTTTTATTTTTTTCCTGAGTGGCTTGTGCACATAATAATAATACCGCTGCAGACGCATTTTGCAGTGTTAAGGTTATTAATTGATCGTTAATTTAAACAACGATCGATCATGGAAATTATCAAAAATTGGCATCCCTAAATGCAAATGAGTTGGATGGAAACCCGGCTATTGTCTGCATCAAACCATGCTTCCGAACAAATGTCATTCACCGTTCTGGGCTGCTCCAGGACACCTCTGTCTCCGAGCACGGTGCTGTCTGTGAGCAGGGTGGAGTAACGTAGTCCTCAATCACGCTGCAGTGTTTGTGAGAGCTGCCACCTTCTCCACCCCATGTACAGAGTGAAATTCTCTGACTACCTTTATCTCCCAGGACTGTTGTTGAATCTTCCAAAAGTTTTGGCTTGGGGTCCTTCACATACGGCAGTAGCACTTTCCACTGCACCAATAACACGGGGCTGCCCGCAAACGTGCCTGACTTTAAATCGGAGCTACTAAACACGGATATCGGCCGATACCGATATATTAAAAAATTACAAATATCGGCCCGATATATCAGCCGACCTCTAATATAGACACACACAGACCTCACAATCAACTGAAACAACGACACATAATAAAAGGTATCTTTTCCATGTTAATCGGAGTTTTTGTACTAACCAGCTGCAACAGCAACATGCAAAGTTTCTATTTTAGAAATGGCTTCTATTTCTGCGACATTGCGGCTGGAGCAACATACAAACTATGACAGTTATAATCTCAGGTGTTATTATATAGCAATATTATGTGCTTTATTCAATGTTAAAAGTGTCTAATGTGAGTTTGAATGTCATATTGCGTGACATTTATAGCCATACTGAAAGCATAGTTTACCTCAGATCTTGAAAATAAATTAATGCAAACATCTACATTAAAACTGTGTGCTCAATGGGAACCAACAAGTGTTTTCCATAACAAAGATAGTATCAGTCACTCAGTATGTAGTTTTAACGATGTTAAAAAGATTTCATATTTAAACTTTTCCATTTCATTAGGAGTGCAGTGCACTTCTCGCTTCTGAATGGCTGTGATATTTGAGTGATCCTCTTGCGTCGCAGTGTCGTGTAATGTCTGTAAGGACACCCTAATTACTTGTCACTGCAATTACGTCTGGTTAGGACAAGGTTTGGCTGGTTTACGAAGATGCTCCTCTGTCTGTCACGGATCATGGAAAGTGAAACTTAAATCTGTCACGGTGTGGTTGAATTTATTCACGCACATTAAAAATATTTATTAAAACCTTTGTTCTTTTCACATTTGTATTTACAACATTATTATAATAGGCTGTAATATTAACTTATTGGGTGAAATCAGACATTGAGCACCCACATATAGCCAAAATGGCATGATCCTCATTTCATAACACCTCTACAAAGATTCGACTGAGATCAGTATTCAAATTGGGCTCCTCCTTTTGAAGCATCGAATCTTCAACTATTGGGTGTCACCCCTACTACGATATAAAATATTGGTCACAAAATAATGAATAATAAATGTATAGCGCATCTACTTACAATTATATATAAATAAATCTGTTTTTACAGATGCAAATATGTTAGAAACGATGCATCGTGATGCAAATGCCAACTTGTATCCAATGCACACGGTTTTTAAATTTGCATCTCATCGTTAACTTTTTTTGCCGATGCACTAATGCCAATCGGTGAATCTTACCATTTCTAGTAGAGAAAAAACAGTAGTATGTTTACTGCAATGGCTGAAAGGACGCTAACATTAATGGTACCTCAAGTGGTTAAAACAATGTGAACAAATGCAAAATTATTTAATATCACTGTTATTGCCATCTATTTGCAATAGTTTTATCCAGCTGGTCTCTTGTGTGTATTCGTTATCCAGTGAACGGGCATATTTAAAGCAATTAATGTGAGAAAGCCAATTGATATGTTTATGCAGCTGACAGAAACATAAATCAGAAACTCATTCGATTTCAGTTACTTTTTTACTCATAATGTAATATTTTATTTTGATTAGATAATCAAGTTTTCCAAAATAGAAACATAAAGTGTGAGATGGATTATGTACATATCTAATTTTCAGTGGTGTTAATGCCTGGCCATCTTTAAATATGTTTGGATTTTTATGAAATGTTAACACTTCTCCATTTTTCCAGTGTGATGGAGTGGACTCATTACAATCATTGGACAGGTTGAATATTTTTTATTTTTTCCCCCACAGTAGTTACTGCAACATCAGAGAGAATTGCAGTAAAAGGCAGGTCGGGCAACAGCTAGCTGACAAGCCTTCTAACTAGTTTAAAATGCATTTGTTTTACTTGCCTGACCAGACAAATAGATTGATTAAAACTTAAGTGAAAAAAAATAAAAAATAACCAGTTAAGCATCGAAATGCGAGAATGATTCTTCTGATTTTTCTTCTGATTACATTTTGTAAACAGCTATTGATAATAGATTGTGTATTTCTGGTATCTAGGTTGCGCTCCCTGTCTCTTTGTGAGAGACTTCAAAACAAATGTGTAACAGCACACATTAAGAAACTCACAAGAAACACTGAGGTAAAACTTCAAAATGTGTAGTTTATTAATAACATGATTTAGTTAGGTAACATGCAATTAAAAGGAAGCTATTTTAAAGTGTGAAGCGATGTGGCCAAGTATGGTGAATTTTATTTAATTTTTATATATATATATATATATATATATATATATATATATATATATAATATAGATATATATATATATATATATATATATATATAGGTGCATCTCAATAAATTAGAATATCGTGGAAAAGTTATTTTATTTCAGTAATTCAACTCAAATTATTTAATTTATTAAATAAATTCAATGCACACAGACTGATGTAGTTTAAGTCTTTGGTTCTTTTAATTGTGACTATTTTTTTTGATATTTTTTAAAAAAAAACAAATTATTCTTATCAGCAAAGAATACTTTATAAGACCAATAACAAAAAACATTTTTAGTGAATTGTTGGCCTTCTGGGAAAGTATGTTCATTTACTGTACATGTACTCAATACTTGGTAGGGGCTCCTTTTGGTTTTAATTACTTACTCAATTCGGCGTGGCATGGAGGTGATCAGTTTGTGGCACTGCTGAGGTGGTATGGAGCCCAGGTTTCTTTGACAGTGGCCTTCAGCTCATCTGCATTTTTTGGTCTCTTGTTTCTCATTTTCTTCTTGACAATACTCCATAGATTCTCTCTGGGGTTCAGGTCTGGTGAGGTTGCTGGCCAGTCAAGCACACCAACACCATGGTCATTTAACCAACTTTTGGTGCTTTTGGCAGTGTGGGCAGGTGCCAAATCCTGCTGGAAAATGAAATCAGCATCTTCAAAAAGTTGGTCAGCAGAAGGAAGCATGAAGTGCTCCAAAATTTCTTGGTAAACAGGTGCAGTGACTTTGGTTTTCAAAAAACATAATGGACCAACACCAGCAGAAGACATTGCACCCCAAATCTTCACAGACTGTGGAAACATAACACTGGACTTCAATCAACTTGGGCTATGAGCTTCTCCACCCTTTCTCCAGACTCTAGGACCTTGGTTTCCAAATGAAATACAAAACTTGCTCTCATCTGAAAAGAGGACTTTGGACCACTGGGCAACAGTCCAGTTCTTCTCTTTAGCCCAGGTAAGATGCCTCTGACGTTGTCTGTGGTTCAGGAATGGCTTAACAAGAGGAATACGACAACTGTAGCCAAATTCCTTGACACGTCTGTGTGTGGTGGCTCTTGATGCCTTGACCCCCGCCTCAGTCCATTCCTTGTGAAGTTCACTCAAATTCTTGAATAGATTTTCTTGACAATCCTCATAAAGCTGCGGTTCTCTCTCGGTTGGTCGTGCATCTTTTTCTTCCACACTTTTTCCGTTCCACTCAACTTTCTGTTAACATGCTTGGATACAGCACTCTGTGAACAGCCAGCTTCTTTGGCAATGAATGTTTGTGGCTTAGCCTCCTTGTGAAGGGTGTCAATGATTGTCTTCTGGACAACTGTCAGATCAGCAGTCTTCCCCATGATTGTGTAGCCTAGTGAACCAAACTGAGAGACCATTTTGAAGGCTCAGCAAACCTTTGCAGGTGTTTTGAGTTGATTAGCTGATTGGCATGTCACCATATTCTAATTTGAGATTGGTAGGTCTTTGTTAAATGTGAGCCAAAATCATCACAATTAAAAGAATCAAAGACTTAAACTACTTCAGTCTGTGTGCAATGAATTTATTTAATACACTAGTTTCACAATTTGAGTTGAATTACTGAAATAAATGAACTTTTCCATGACATTCTAATTTATTGAGATGCTCCTGTATGTATAGAATCTATACTTAATACTGATTTATTATATCTATCTATCGATCGATCTATAACTGAATTAACACAGTGAAGACTAATTAATTTGCATAATGTATGTAGCGTTTCTTATTTAGTGTAGTTTTTTGTCTTATTGCTTGAAATTATTTTCTTATCCTTATTTCATCAGTGTTTATTTATCTTCAGTGAGATTGAGGCTTTTTAGGGTTGTATCAGTTTGATATTGACATTGGTGACCCATACACGGAATTTGTACTTTGCATTTAACTCAGCCACGTGCACACACAAAGTAGTGAACACACACACCTGGAGCAGTGGGCAGCCACCTCAGTCGTGGTATTGAGCGCTGGTCATTCACTTCCCCATCGACAATCCATTTGCCCCCCCCCCCAAGCATTTCTGATTTGTACAGTCAAATGTATTTTAACCATTAATCTCGTTACAATATTTATTGCAGTTATAATATTGCTGTGTAAATTATTTAATTTGACTGTAACAGCCCTATGGTGTATAATAAATTTATTGGTAAATTGTAAGAATTTGAAAGATGATGCAGATGTATACATTTTAAAAGTGTTACAAAGGTTTAAAATAAAATAGGGCCTAATAAAGGTAAGTTCTGGGGTAAATATAAAAAAAAAATGCAGACCTAAGTATGTAAAAGCTGATATAACGCTAATGAAAATATTGCTTCAGAATAAATTGCTTCCACAACCAGAAATCTCAGTGATGTGGTGCTTTTGTGGCGATATTTTGTATGGAATATTGTCTGCTGATGTGAAAAATGTACTGTATATTTTAATAATAGCTTTTATGACAGCGATGATGTTTTGTGTTTTCTTTTACCAGCATGTTGTGCAAATTAGGAGGTCTCTTATAGACCACCCTAGATGATTTATCAAAAATTGATTGCAACTTGGGATCACTCTCAACAATGTGCAAATAGGAAGTAGGGATGCACCGGTTGACCGGCCATAAATCGGAACCGGCAGATTTTTCCGGAAGTGCGGCAGCGTGCACAGACTACATCGTTATCATTCGCTATCATGTTATTTGTGTGGCAGTATTTCGAAATCTGTGTGCAGGACACGGGCAGTCGTTCAGCACTGGAAGTGCAGAGCTTCATGTCTGAGGCACAGATAGCAGGAAGCGAACAGCCGCTGGTGTACTGGCGCACAAATAAGAGCTCCTTTCCTGCGCTCGCTGAAGCTGCGCGAGCGTACTGTACCTGTCCGTGCCCTACACAAGCGCAGACAGTGAAGGGATGTTCAGCTCAACTTCTCGCGTGTTGGATGAGAAACGAAACGGACTAAACTGTGACAAAACTGAAATGTTTTTTTTTTTTTGTAAAGTAGAACGTGCATACACGTTAGAAAATACAGAAGTAAACGTCAGTTCTGTATGGGATGATTATTTTTATTTTACCTTAAAATTACATCGACTTAATTTGATTTAAAAATCACCTGCTGTAGCACACTGAAAAAAAGTGTTTCATTCATCCAATCAAAAAAATTTTGGGTAATGATTTACATCTATATATTTTTTTTAACTTGAGCCAATAGTTATTTATTTTTCATTGGCTCAAGTAAAAAATATAGATGTGAATCATTACCCTAATTTTTTTTTTATTGGATGAATGAAACACTTTGCATCTTTGTTTTATTCGCACCAACATTATTTGATTTTAACATTTTGGAATAATGTATTTATAGCATACTTTTATTTAGTGTCACCGGTAAAGACCTTTTCTTTTAATTTAAAACCAAATTTAAAAACTAAAATACTGAATGCTGATTAAGAAACATCTTATTGAATATGTGTTGATTGTGTTGTTTGGACTGTAGAACTATGCAGTTATTGCTTTTAATTTCACATGGTTACAGTTAATCTTTTAATTTAAGGCCTGTTCTATGTAGTTTCAACCCAATTCAAAAACAAAAGCTAAATGCTGATGTCTGTTCCATCTATGTTTGTATTGAATGTAGGCTACGTACTGTGCAGTCACTGCCGTTAATTTCAGATGGTGACGGTTATTGTTTTCAATAGCCAAAAGCCAGTTTGGCCTATTAAATACCAAAAAACATCTTGTTTATGCATACTTTCCTTCTTTCTTGTTTGTTGCTTAAAGATTAAAAAAAAAAACGGAAATCGGTATCGGAATCGGCCAGTTTGCTTGTAAAAAATCGGTATCGGAATCGGCCATGAAAAATCATGATCGTGCATCCCTAATAGGAAGAGAACCATTCAGAGGAATGAAGGTGATATGATGACCCATGTAAGAACATATTATGATTGGTAGGTTTACGATACAGGTTAGTTACAAGTCCAGTTTCCGTCAGAATCACATTAACATCTGAAAAATGTATTTGATCTAGCTGAGCATCCATAGTGAATGTCAAAGCATCACTGCTTGCATTAACTAATTCATGAAACTCTGCAAGTTGAGAATCTGTGCCACTACAAATAAAAAAAAAGATGTCATCTATGTATCGTTTCCACAAGACAATATATTTAATAAATGGATTAAATGCTTTGATTCAATACAAACTGTTCTTCAAACAGCCCACAAAATAGGGATGCAAAACTTGGAGCCATTTTAGAGCCCATGTTAACTCCAGAAATCTGCAAAAAGAAATTAGATCCAAACAAAAAATTGTTATGAGTAAGCACGAGTTTCATGAGATCGGTTAAACAAGCAGTATAAGGGACGTGATGAGCATGTTGATTTAAATAATACTCTGCTGATTGTAAACCCCCTTCAAAAGGGACGTTGGTATATAAAGCTTCAACATCCATTGAGACTAAATGCACGGAAGTCGAAGGCAATTGTGCAGCTTGAATAATCTTAAAGTCCATTTATATCTCTGGCAAGAACAGACAAAGAGCAAACTACAGGTTGTAAGAAAAAATCTATGATTGCAGAAATTTTCTCAGTCAAAGAGCCAATGGCTGACACAACTGGTGTACCAGGAGGAACATCTTTATAAGCCTTGTGAATTTTGGGCAGCGTATATAAGACAGGCGTTACTTTGTTCAACCCACATAAACTCAAACTCAGCTTTGGTAATACAGCCATGCTCTTAACAGTTGTTTCAAAGAGTCATAAAAAGTAGTAAAAGAAAGTTGTCTTTGTATCTCTGCCTCATAAGCATGTCTATCCAATATAACAATGGCCCCTCCTTTATCCGCACTTTGATTAACCACAGTTTTATCTTTACGAAGGGCTTCCAATTAATTTCTTTGCCCATCTGTTAGATTATGCAAAAGTTTGACCTGTCTTTTGTGTTTCAATAATGATTCAACCTCATGTTCGACAAGTCTACAATATGTGTCAAGAGAAGCATTCCTGTTGATGGGAGGAACTAATGTAGATATTTATTAAAATATTTAACGCAATTAACGCAAGGGTGGGGCTAGGGTTGTCCACCCCACTCACAACTGCTGCTTCTGTCACTTTTCTCTTGACATGAAGTGCTTTTATTCAGTTGAAGAATGACTGAGAACGGGAGACGTTTCAGATGCACGCTCCTCGTCAAGCAAGTGATCTGTGCACTTCAATTGCAAGCACTTCAATTGCACACACAAAAGCGCTGGTGCACGCTGTAGCCTGTATCCATTCATATCAAACTGCGAAATAAACTACGTGCATGCAATGTCGTGGTCAGTTAAGTCATGGAGTTACCAAAAAGCCGATTAAAGCTGCCTTAACACTATGCATGAATTTAATATATTTTATATGAGTCATAAAAAAAGTTTTTTTTTTTTTATTTTTTTTTAGCCTAAATAAGAAAGTTAAATACATGTCTACCGGACGCGAGTGGTATGCTACACTGGATGCGGCACGACATGACATGGCAAATCCCCGACAGTAAACTGCCTCGTCCTGTTTATGAGGTACTGAGTTCACATGTCCTGTGTAGACACTAGACAGACTAAACCTGTTGCGACACGGCGGCGTCGCGTCCGGTGTAGACACGGTTCACTGTTCCGCTGCCAAGCAAGCGGCACATTAACTCCTCGTCTGTACGCGCTCTCTTTTAAATAGGAATCGTTGCAACATTTCTTGTTAACATCATTCAATTATCACTGTCTCATTTGTATTTGGCCAGTTTGGAGAAAGCCTCACACCAAACCTGACCAGCAAGGCATTTGCAATTATGGGAACTTGTACAAACATGGATGGGTGACATGAATGGAGATGGCTTCAGATCGGCAATGTAGTATTTGGTTTCCCAACACAAAATTAATTTGCTGAATTTATAAACTGTGTATTTTTCTGTGCTCAAGCCTGCCAATCTAAAGGAAACGCTGTGTATGGCATTTGTAATTTGTGAATTACCATAGACTTATAGTCTAAATAAAATAATTAGCAACTATTACTGTTATTACACTTGTTTACAAAACTTCGTATTATGCTTGTTATAGAGTGCGTGACGACACATGCACTACCGCCAGTGGCAGTAGACAACCGCGGTGGTCGCATTTGTTACGGCGACCGCCACAGCTCTAGCTGCGCTACTTTCTGTTTCAAACAGTCATTTAGATATTTATATTCACTTTATTCTTCAGCAAATAACCAAATAAATCATACTTAAAGACTTAAGTTATTTATTTTATTTTAATTTAGCCTAAAACATGGCCTATCTATATATGGACTGATTCGATATTATTGTCTGGTAACACTTAACAGGTTCCATTAGTTAAGTAAGGGATAATGTACATCCAGCCAGTTGTTATCTCAGAATAAACCCCGACAGGGAGAGCAGGACCCGGATGTGAAGCGGGTTACAATACAAGTCTTCCATTGTAACATGCGGCGGTTAAGTGTTTTCAGTCACAAGATGGCGCCAGACAGTCAAAGATAGCGGAGTGACTCGTTAAGCATATAAGTAGTACCGGTCAGGATAACTCCTAGTACCCGGATGAGCAGTGTGTTATTCAATTTGGCGGTTGTTATCTGGGAATAACATACAGCTGGATGGCGTGATTGACCAATCAGAATCAAGTATTCCATAGAGCCGTGTAATAACATAAAATAACAGCATTTATTAATCTTAGTTTGTTAATTTCAACTTTTAATAAAACATTATAAAATCAGAAGTTGTGTCTGCTAATATTATTTAATGGAGCTAACATTGAACTAACAATAAATAGTTGCATTTTTATTAACCAACATTAACAAATAATATTAACTACTACAACAATTAGCAATTGCTCATTGTTAGTTAATGTTAACCTGCTTTAACTAAATTTAACTAATGGCACTTTATTGTAAAGTGTTTCCTGTTGTTCTTTCGTTCATTTGAACTTTAATCTTTTGCACTCTAATCTTGAAACACTTGTTTACTTTCTATTTTTGTGTGTATAATATATGTATATTTAAAGTTTTTTAGTAAAATATCTTTAATAAAGTTATTTAACCTGTTAGGACAACAACACTTTTTTTTTTTTTTTTACTCATATTTTGCCATAAAACTGTATACTGTGATAAAAGCTTTGACTTTTGTGAAAACTTGATACCGTCACATACCTAAAGAACATACAATTTAATAGGACTATAAATAACATAATTAGCCTATTAAATAGAGTCTGAAGCAAAATGATTTAAAAACTTTGTGTACTTTCTGTATTCTGATATAAATTAAATAATTGTTTGTAAATGTCTCCTTGTATCCCCTTATTGAGCTTAAACACGTAATTTAAAAAATTTGCATTGCGCCCCTAAATTTTTTTTATGCGCTCCTACTTTTTTCCACTTACGAGCACACGTGTTCCTTGGGGAAAAGGTAAGCGTCAAGCCCTAAGGGATCTAAAGTATGGTAATGCAGCAGAATAAGGCACTAATATGTGCTTTATAAGTACTAATAAACAGCCAATATTCTAATAATAAGCATGCCAATAAACAACTAGTTAATGGTGAGAATTGGTTCTAAACAAAGTGTTACCAATATATTGCACTATTTTTATTCCATTTTTATCATTTATTTGTTTATTTATTGGTCATTTTATATTACATGACACTTTTGCTGTTTACAGCTAGTAGCAACATGTCTCCGCAGACCATCTGTGAACAGATTATCTGAGACGGATGTTAAAGTGATCATTCACCCAAAAATGAGATTTCTGGCATTTACTAACCTTCATGATAATTCAAACCTGTGTGACTTTCTTTTGTGGCACATTAAAAATACCTGAGAAAAACACCAGAGACATTTCTCAAAATGTCAAAGTCCTTTTTAAATACCAGCTGTAAACATGGCCAAAGGTGACTGTGTTATTTCTTTTCCCTTCTCTGCTATATCTACAATCAGCCGTTGTGTTGCCACTAGCTAATTGTAAGTACACCCCAAGAGACTGAGATGCTTTTTCACGTAGATTCTTGTTCAAATCCAGATTTTAAAAAAATCACAAAAACAGGTTGACATTCGTTTGGTTAGATGCTTTGAAACCTGGATTGCAGGGAAGAATGAAACGCATCAGCAAAGCCTCGAATAGAAATGTGCAGATGTCTGGTTTGACGTACCTTTCTCTTGGACCGAATGAGATGCTTGCTGTTCATCAGTCCTGTTGCAGATAGATGCAGTGTGCTCTGCCATTGTACCTTTTTATAGCTCTTGCCATTCTAGTCTGTTCCTCCTCCTATGGTTTGCCACTCCTTTGCTTCTCATCTCTTTGATTTGCAGAATCTGCATTTTCTGTAGATTTCACAGAGGATTTTCTCTCCCGGTTTGGCCATGGCTTCAGCCATTTCCTCATTCACAATTTGAATTCTTGAGACCGTTACCAGCCTCTCTTTAATCAAATGCTGACTGAGACGTGCTGCGATGCAGAGCTAGAAAAGGTGGTCCACTCCTATTCCTCAAAGACTTTAATTCTTCTTGTATGTACAGTGATCCTGTGCAGCTTCCTTCTTTTGTGCTGTGTCGCTCTGCTGTTCTGATCATTAGGGGGAAAAAATGAGCTGCTGGGGGAAGGGAGGTGAAAATGTGCGCACTGAACGCACTGCTCTGCCGACATCCTCAAACACACACACACACGCGCACGCACGCACGCACGCACACACACCCCTCCATCCATGTGACCCCCTTGAGCTAGCGCCCTCCCTCCTGACAGTTAAAGACACCCAGTGAACATTATGCAGCTGACACACTTTGAGCAAGACCTAAGATCATTAACCGATTCCTGGTAATGTTAAACAGGTTTATTTTGCAACACTGCTTTTTTTTTTTTTTTTTTTGGCAGCCAGTCGTGCAGGAATGAGTGTTTTTTTTTTTTTTATGTTTTTTGCCTTCTTCCTTTCAAACATCTCTTGCATGCAATGTTTGAATTCTCAACAGTAAAAGTTGAAGAAAGTTCAGTGGGATTGCTTTTAATTGTAACCTTTAAATGCATACCTGGGTCAAAAACTACAGTAACACTTTAGTTTAGGGACCAATTGTCACTATTAACTAGTTACTTATTAGCATACATGTTACTAGCATATTGGTTGTTTATTAGTATTTTATAAAGCACATATTAATGCCTTATTCTGTATATTTTAGACCCCTAAATCCAGCAAATTTATTGAGGTATAAGTCATAGGTAATGGGGAGATTGTTCCCTAAACTAACATGTAACTAAAATTACATTAGATAAGCATTATTTGTTTAATTGTTTTATGAAAGCAAGTTATTGCGTAATACTTTGCATTAAGGTTCTGTTTGTTGACCTTGGTGGTGTTTCTGCATTTAATAATTCTGTCGATGTCATGAACTAAAAATGAACAAGGTTTTTTTTTTTATTTTTTTATTTTTTATTTTTTATATATACAGGCTTTATTAATGGGAAATTCACAGCTAGGTGTGCACCGTGGGTCAGGCATATTATGGCCATCCGGTTTTGTTAGTTCACACTGACAATAGAAGTGAATCACCAAAGAAGAAAATAAGAATAATTAATAAAAAGCTTACTCGCCAGATTTTTGACGTGCACATTTGAGCACTCGCATATATAGAAGCAAAACATTGCTCTGATTTACTACAAACCAAGAGTTGTATTGTTTTAACTTGTGTATTATTATTATTATTATTTGTACATGATAATTAAATTGAAATTGAATTCCCAGTGAAATCAGCTTTTCCCTTATCAGCTGTTTAAGAAGATGCATTAATATTTGATATAATTTGAAAGCATAACAACCAAACATCAGAACACGAAATAGCTGT
Organism: Cyprinus carpio; assembly: GCF_018340385.1. NCBI lineage: Eukaryota > Metazoa > Chordata > Actinopteri > Cypriniformes > Cyprinidae > Cyprinus > Cyprinus carpio. The sequence goes on from NC_056608.1 coordinate 9,826,864, forward strand.
TTGTGTAAAATTCAAAGCATTGATGTTTTGCCTACAAAACAACCACAGGCTCTGCACCTCTTTACATAAATTCACTACTTCAGAACCTCCAGAAGCTTGCATTCTGCAAGTGAACGGTCCATTGTGTCATCCAAAAAAGGCACAAAATCACTTTTACTGACTTTTACATTAAATGTTCCGTCCTGGTGGAATGACCTGCCCAACTTTATCCGAGAAGTTGAGTCCTTAGCCTTTTAACACTTGCACTCTATTTCTATTCTATCTACTTTATATATATATATATATATATATAAAAAAACCTGATCCTTTTATTATTTTTATTATTATTAATAATAAAAAGTTTGCTACATGTACTGTGTTAGACTAACAGAGACTTGTCACATTTACATATTATTGATTTTTTATTTATTGTCTTCATTTGTAAGTTGCTTTGGATAGAAGCATCTGATAAATGATTAAAGGTGCCATACAGTGTTGGGGGTAATGAGTTACAAAGTAACGGATTACAGTAATTATATTACTTTTTTGGGTAACGAAGTAAAGTAACGCATTACACTAATAATATTGGTAATTACACTACTTTACTAGACTATAGGAACGCGCTTTCCTGCGTTACACAAGCCGTGTTTGCCTGTGTGTAAAGTTCTGGGCCGGCTTTCCTGATAACGATTAATCTTAGCGCTTAAGAACGTTATCTACGACTAATTTTACGATTGTTCGTTATTGTTTCACGTGCGCTTCCCAACAATGCACGTGAAGCAATCGCACGTAGCTGTGCTTTAAGTGCTACTTAGGAGTCGCTATGCGTTTGTCAAGTGCTGAAACGTCACCTTATAGAATGGCTCTTAATTGTAGTAAATGATAGTTTATTGACTTTAACCTAATGCTGCGTTCAAGACAGACAACTTAGATATAATAACTATAATACAATACAATATTATGGGCCCTATAATACCCCGGCGCAATGCGATGCTTGTTATTTAAAGAGCGTGTTAGTATAGGCGGGTCCACAACCCGCGTACACGCTGCTTATTGAACACAGGGCCGCACAGCAGCACACAAACATGCCAAATATTACAAATTAATGGATTGCAATGCATAAGAATTTTTTGTAGGCTAATTAAATATAAAAATGCCTGCATGTCATAATGGATAGTCATCGCATGTATCAGAATTAGGCTATCTATTTTGCTCGCACACGAGCAGCTCCGTTTCATCTTGGAGACGCGTTCTGTCTTAGCGCTTGCCAAATTCCACCATGTAAATAGCAAATCCGTCATGGTACGAGCGCAACTGTCTCTTAAAGGGAATGGAAGATGAGACTCTGATTGGTTTATTGCACGTTATGCCCAAAAAACACCCATTACTCGTTAAGAGAACAGGGACAACCCGTTTAGTCCATGCACCGGGCGCGCCAACCGTTTTTCCGTCGTTAAAATAGCAAAAGTGGATTTGGACATGCCCTGAGTGCACCTGCGCCGTGCGCTTCACACTTTGCGTTTAGATCGTTAAAATAGGGCCCTATATTATAGTGTATAATATTGTACTTTACATAATGATATATAATGTACTTTTTAATACAGTAGAGAGAGAGAGAGAAATTATTTCAGAGTCTAATACATGCATAGCTGGTTTTCGTGCACTTCAGCAAGTCATTGACATATTTACATGCATTAAAATAAGGCTATTTTAAGAAAAAAATGAATAAATTAAGTTGTTTTTATGCATTTAAATAATTAGACATGCTAAAGCACAGAATTTGGTAACAATAAAACATGGTGAAGAAAAAATAAAACATTTCATAGGGCCCTAAACGTAATTTTTGTTAAACTTTTAGTTGTTGTGGAAATGTAAAGTGTTATGATTGAAATTAATTAGACATGCTTTTTGATTAATACAATTAAATTGAACCATTAAAAAATGGAATCCAGAAAAAATTAAAACGGAAAAACGGAATTTGGGAAAAAATAAAACTGATTTCATAGGGCCCTAAAAAAGGAAAGTAAAGTAATAAGTAGTGAAGTTACTTTTCAAATGCAGTAACTAGTAAAGTAATCTCATTACAATTTACAGAAGTAACTAGTAACTAATTACATTTTTTGAGTAACTACCCCAACACTGGTGCTATAGAATGGAAAACTGTATTTACCTAGGCATATTGAATAACAAAAGTTTTGTACATGGTAATGACATACCGTGAGCCTCAAACACCATTGTTTCCTCCTTATGTAAATCTCATGCGTGCAAAAGACCACTAAAAAAGAGGCAAATCGCAACATAACACCGACTGAGACATTACAGTCGGGATCATTGTTTATGCCCCCAACATTTGCATAACCTATACCAGCCCATGTTCTAGGCCAGCCGGACCTGCACAGCTGAATCATCGACGCAGTGTTGCCAGATATTGCTATTAAAACAAAGAAAAAACGATAAATAAGCAAAAATAAACCGAAATTATTTCTAATCTTTTGCAGTTAAGATAAGATAAAGATAATGCTTATGCTAAACTGCAGCGTCCTACTTTATTAACTTTCTGAAGTATCAAAAAAAGTGAAAGACAAGTCCAAAAACGTTCTGGAGCACTATGGCCACAATCATCCAGGTGAATGCTGCACACTGGTGTTGGATGAGGAGATACCTCCTGACAATGTAGAGGGCTTTGAGTGCTTAAAGCAGAAATTAAAAAAATTCTGGATTTTTACATTTTGTTCTAGTTTCTAAAATAATAATAATTCCTTACATTTATATAGCGCTTTGCTGGGCACTCTAAGTGCTTTACGTAGAAGGGGGGAATCTCCTCATCCACCACCAGTGTGTAGCATCCACCTGGATGATGAGACGGCAGCCATATTGTGCCAGAACGCCCACCACACACCAGCTTACTGGTGGAGAGGAGACAGAGTGATGAAGCCAGTCAGTGTATGGGGATGGTAAGGAGGCCATGATGGTCAGAGGCCAATGGGCGAATTTAGCCAGGGTGCCGAGGTCACACCTCTACTCTTTTTCGAAGGACATCCTGGGATTTTTAATGACCACAGAGAGTCAGGACCTTGGTTTAACGTCTCATTTGAACGATGGTGCTTGTTGTCAGTATAGTGTCCCCATCACTACACTGGGCCATTAGGACCCACACAGACCACAGGGTGAGCACCCCCTGCTGGCCTCACTTACACCTCTTCAAGCAGCAACCTAGTTTTCCCAGGAGGTCTCCCATCCAGCTCAACCCTGCTAAGCTACAGTAGGCAACCAGTCTTGGGCTGCAGGGTGATATGGCTGCATGATATGCTAAGCAGACAAGGGGCACAAAATATTTGTTCTCAACGTATTCTCAGCCTTAAGCTCAATCACTGGTTAGTGAAATCTCACTGTATACTAGCCAGAGACTAATGACTAATGGGAAATTTAGTTGCATATAAAAGTGATTTTACTCATGTTTAGGGTTGGAATTGAAGCTGCAAAACTTACTAATGTACTTGAAATAAAACTGCAAAATAAACATGTTACAGATATGTAACTACTGAAGGTATATAATTGCATGTAATATGCAGGTGGTACCATCACTGATCCGCACAGATTTGCATTGTGTGAATTTGCTTCTCTTTTAAAGTGATATGTTTCTTCCATGGTAGCAACAATGTAGTATTCAGTCTTCAGTTCCAACAAAATAATAAGAAATGACAAGGAAATTAAAGTGAGGCATACGATTCAGTGTGCCTTTAATATTCAACACGCACCCAAGTATGACTGCGACACTTCAAATGCTTATAAGTAGCTTTGAGAGTGTATGTTTGTTCACTAGCAAGCTCCCTTTTCCAACGATTAGCAGTTTAGCATCACATTAGTATTGCCTTACTGCAGAGTGAGTGAAGGAAATCAACCATACTTCTTATATACTGTATAGCTCAGTCTAGTCCAATTGATTATTGAATCAGTTCAGCTTAGATGTGTTCTTTCTCTCATGAATCTTTGAGGAAGTTTGATTCATTGTAGTGTGTCTAACTGCGTAGCTTGGGAAAGTCCATTTTGTTCTGTTGATTCACCTTGTTTGGTGATGAAAGAAATAAGATTTCACCAATTCCAGTGTGTTTTTGGTGGTTGTTGTTTTTTTTTTTCATCAGTATGTCTATTCAAGTTGTGGGAGAGATAGATTTATCAACTTGTTGAATAGGGTAAACCCACATGGCAAACAAATTATGTGACTTTACCTTTAAGTGTCGTCCCACCCAATAAGAACTACAATTATCTTGAAAGGATTATAATTCAAGGGAGTAAAATAACCAGGAAGAAACAGATAAGCTTGGTCCAGTAATACAAATGCAGATGGTGGGAAATATCCAAAGTCTATCCATAGCACAGCTAGGTGTTTCACGTCACTGTGACAAGAAGGAAGACATCAAATTGCATATTTGGATGAAACTATTGAAAATTGCTTTTCAAGGAATGATTGGCCTGTGAACCAGTTGTTTCTTTCTTTCTCTGTAGGAAGGTGCATCTGCTAGAAAGGCCCAAACACCAGCAATGCAGCCTGTTCCCAGACCAGGTATGGATGAACTTGAAGATTACAGGAATATTTTGTGCAACATGATGCAGCTGTAATATTGCAAATGTGACTTTATTATTATTATTCCCATATATTTTTATGAAGGATTCTACAGCACTTTTCAGGTTTTTTTCTCCGAAGCTTGCATGCCTATATCTCAAGAAGTATTAAAGATATCTTAATGCCCTTTTAGATATTGGGTCTTAACAAACTTTCCTTTTGACATCTTCATTTGTAAGGCCCTATATGGTTTAGTTCAGAGACATATGGATCTCAATATGGCTCCAGGGGTAAATCATTCAAATTGGTACACATTTTCAATGTTCAAAAACTAAATGTGGGTTACTTTGCATAAATATACTTACTTTCTTTTAAAGAGGAATATCTGGAGAATAAACACTGTTGAAAATAGAGAAGTATCTTGTTTACTTCTGTCAGAACAACTGCATTGATTATACCTGTTTGAGTGCCATAAATATTCTTTTTTCATCAGCGGTAAATTCCATCAGGTGCGTGATTTCACATAGAGCGGCTGTTACTACACAGAGCTGTTGTTAACTGACAAGCTGCGCAAATCCACGTTCATTGTCAGCATGTATTTGCGCAGCTTGTCAATTAACAACAGCTCTGTGTAGTAACAGCCGCTCTATGTGAAATCACACACCTGATGGAATTTACCGCTGATTAGAGAACCGGCTTTACTGATGAGATGCGCATTCATTATCGGCCGATATTTATCGTGCACCCCTAAAAAAAAAATGCATCTTAAGCACACAGAATAACATAAGTGGACTTTGAATGATTAATTGCCGCTTTGAACGATTACGTAATTGTGCCATCCATAATTGTAATTATGATTAGAAATTCGATTAATTGTGCAGCCCTATTTGAAAACCAAATGTTGGTCACTTGGTGTACAGCTGATTCTTACTGTATTTAAAGCAGAATGTCTGAAGAGTAAGTAATGTTGAAACTAGAAAGGTATCTTGTTTACCTCTATCAAAACAATTTTATAGGACATACCTGTTTAAGTGTTATAAATATAAATATAAATATTTATAAATATTAAAACATGAAGTATTGCAGTTATCTTAATATGATTTTAGATTCTGGTTCCTAAGAAACTTTTCTTTTGGATTCTTAATTTTTTAGGCCCTGAATGGTTGATATTGAGATCCCAGTGCAGCTATATGTCCAAATTGTTGTATCCTTCCCATTTTTTTCAGTGGTCAAAAACCAAATGTGGGTTTGTGTTTATCTAGTCATCACTGTTGACACTGTCAAATATTCAGATAAAAACAGTGAGCCATGGTTTAGGGATGTACAGTAGATACTACTTGATCTGATTATGCATCACATTATATAACAAAATTTTTTTTTAATAAATCCAGGCGAGTCATCACTGTTGACAGTCAAAAAATTATTATTATTTTTATTTATTTTTTTAAATAAATCCAGGTGTGGCAAATCTTAGTTTGATGTGAATGCAATGTGTGGCAAAATCCACAACTTTTCCCTAGGAAGCATGGAATTTGTTTCAAACATGTTACAATACTGTTAAAATGAACAAAAACCCTTCTTCCAACTATCCCTGAAACTGATGCAAATATAGAATCTTATGAATACACTACTGAGAGAAATGTATTGTGTCTCAACTTCACAATTTCAGTGCATTTTTAGCACTCCGACAGGTATGTTCTATAATTGTTTTGATAGAGGGAAACAAGATACAATCTTAATTTCTACGTTATTTATTGTTCAGATATTGTTCTTTAAATAAGTATCACTATATACAAAGTGACCAGCATTTGGTTTTTGACCACTGAAAATGGGTAGTATTCAACAATCTTAAAATGGAGCCTCATTGAGATCCCCGTATCTGCGGGACTGAATGATATAGGGCCTGGAAAATAAAAATTTCAAAAGAAAAGTTTATTAAGAACTAGAATCTAAAGTAATATTGCAATATCTATCATACTTCTTGAGTTATAGGCACAGAAACTTTGGGAAAAATTATATTATATTTTAACATCATCAAGTAAGTAACTTTAACGAATGTTATGTTATTGTATTTAGTTTTTGGCTTTTTGTATCACGTGGGACTAAGTGGTTTTATGTGTTTGATGTTGTTTTGCGTTTTCTACTGTTCAGTGGATCAGGAGGCGCTGGCTGGTGTGACTGAGTCGAGTAAATGAGGCAAGGGTGTAGAGTTACATTCAAGCTATTTTAAGGCATGATTTCACAAGAAAAAACATTTAAATATGTCATTTTGAGGATCAAAGATGATTTTTAAGGGATAAAATATTTGACTACAGGGGGACTTTAAAGCTTTTGAGTTACAGGCATGCAAACTTTGGGGGGAAAAAAAAAACAAAAAACTTAGTGTCATTTCCTCATTTTGGATTGGCACATAATGCAATGAAGATTTTACAAATTTTACTAACAGACCTACCAATCTCTGTGTAAAAACAGCCCAAAATTATAGTGCTGCCATCTTTGTGAAGTCATTTTTACTCCCCTGTAATTAAGCTCTGAATCTCAAGTGAAAATTTACTTTTTGACCCTCCTCTACAAAGCGGTGTATTATTACTTAAATATCCAACCATGACATTTAATATTTTGGCTTTCATTCTTATACATATTTAACTTTCTTCATAAGAAATATTAGCAAAATCCAAAATGTGAGCCGGGGACCTCTGTTTGCACTGCAGAGTTTAGCGCCAACCCTGATCAAACTCACCTACCTGTGATTTTCTAATGATCCTGAAGACACTGATTAGCATGCTCAGGTGTGTTTGATTAGGGTTAGAGCTAAATTCTGCAGGAAAGTGGATCTTGTGGGCCAGATTTGAGGATCCCTGCTATATGTATTTCAGCTATGTATTATAATTCAAAATGCTTTCTTATACATTAATGCCAACCATATCAGTGGTCCAACAATGATGGACATGCGCACTGAAAAAAAAAATTATACAAATGTTTTCAAGGTAAGTGGTTACAAACAATTTATTTTAGCCACATTTAAAGGTGAAACAGGTGATTGTCTTCAGAAATATTTTTTGTTATGCTGGTTGAAAGTCTCTTCACATCCCGATAGCATTAATTAAGTTAAGTGGTCTAAATGTATTTATCTGTATTTATATATTCTGTGAAAGGCGTAGGACCAAGAAATGTTCGTCAAATCAAAATGCTCGTTCCGAGAATGGCAGGCAAACATCAACAATCTGATCTTCCTTCCTGGCATTGTAGTACTTTTACTAACTGTAGTATAAAGTTTTCTCACGGGTGAATGACACATGATGTATTGTAGTAATGTTGTCTCTGGTCATCTGATCTATGTATGTTCAGGGGGCGTGACTTTGGACCTGATTTGTAGGGAGGGTGGGACGTTCGCTTTCAGTGCTAAAGCTAGCGTTTTCCAAGATCTCCTACTGCACCTTTAATAATAAAGAAAAAAAATGTTAAAAGTTAGTCAACTAAATTTGTTTATTTAAATGTAGCTAAAATAAATTGATTGCAGCCACTAAGCTTATATATATATTTTTTTTTTAGGAAATTAAATTAATCAATTTTTTTTTTCCAGTGTAGCCGAAAAGCTTATCTTAATGATCAGTGAGTTTGTTGTTTAACTGAAACTCAAATAGCATAAAACCTGTTTAAAGAGATCATCATTCCATTTGTTGACATTAGTGGCACTGGAAATTACATACCCTACCTTCACCCTCTTCTTGAGTACTTAAGATCAAGAATGTCTATAAAGAATTATCTGAACTTTCATCTAATTGCTCATCTAAAGCACTTACGCACTGACACAAACCAGTGTTGTATGTACCTGCAGTATGATATGTGAGGAATGAGGAAACTTTGACACTCTCTCATTTTTAATAAACAATCAATGCTCTTTTAAGTTTGAGATGGCATCGCAAAGCACAAATTGTCCTGCATCTGCATCATTTTAGACACGCGTATGAAACGTTAAACATGTTCATCTAATGACTACAGATGTTCATAGTAGAAGCATGTGCATAAATTATTTATAATGCTGTTTTTTTTTTTTTTTTTTTTTTTTTTTTTTCTGGCCAGATTAACAATGTGTCCATATTTGGTTTGTTTGTTTTGTCTTGTCTTTAGTCTCTCAAGCAAGACCCCCGCCCAACCAAAAGAAAGGTATGTCTTTAACAACATGGATGAGAAATGAAAATAGTCTGTTTTGAACTATAATTGGTCTTTATCAATTTATATGGTTTTATTCCAATATATAGTGTAAAAAAAACAAATCTTTCTCTAGAATGTATACACAGACACACACTAAATATGTATTTAGTTGACTAGATCATCTTGTGTCGAGTACAAGCTTTTTTGTGTGTGTGAGTGAATTCTTTTTAAAAACCTACATTTCAGTGTCTTATTTTTAAAATGCATTTATTATGCATTTCTCATTGTGCAGGATCACTGCAGTTAGCTGAGTTATTTTTAACAATAACAACACAAAATTGTCTTTCCAGGTTCTAGAACTCCTATTATCATCATCCCTGCAGCTACAACGTCTTTAATCACAATGCTTAACGCCAAGGATCTCTTACAGGACCTCAAGTAAGTGTTGATTAGATGATTCATAGGAAAGTTATGACTAAATTCAATCAGCTGTTAAATTAAGGTTCAAATTTTTATCAAAAAACAAATGTCCTTCATTCCTGTCAGAGTATTACAGGTGTTTTTAGTCCAAACTGACATGAAGCCATTATTAGAAGAGCATAAAGCGACAGGTCACCATGTAAAGTTAACCAACTCTGACAAGTCAAACCAGTTGTTTCTTCGGCGCCCGGTTTGGCTAAAAAAGTTATCTGATCTAGCTGGCTTTATGGGAATATGTTCAGTCATCTTCCTCTTCCGGAAACAGGAACTGTTTCAGAACTATTAAGAAATGAGGCAGTCGAATGAGAGAAATATGCTTGGACTGATAAAATGGTGATCAATGTCAGCACATACATTGTATTACTGCCTTCTTTATTCTTGGCACCAAAAATGTTTTAAACATTTAAAAAACAATGGCAGAATTTGCCATTTATTGTTATTGTTTATTGGTGAGTTAACCAAATGATTAATCAACTAATCAGAAGAAAAATTATTTGAGTACATTTTTGTTCATAAAATGGGTTTTAGACTTCAGAAATCGTAAGAGTTCATTTATTTTCAGGTTGAAAGTAGATTTTTAATAACAGATTTGTCATGTGACACTATTGAACCCCACAGTATGTACATGTAAAAGTTGCAATTGCACTAGTGGTTGACCGATATTGTTTTTTTGACAGCTGATGCCGATATCTTGGAAAGCAGGGGGGCTGATTACCAATATAAAACTGATATAATTAAGTAACAGAGTATTTTTCACAAATAAATATTTAATAAAAATATAATTAGAAAGGAAGTAAACACTGTAACTAACAGGACACTCAGTATTCTGGGAAGTTTGTGTGCATTGGGAATCATATTTTTCAAATAAAGCCACTCATGTAACACTCATTTTACATACAGCACACATTGAAAATGACATGAATATGACAGTGGACAAATGCATAAAGTGCAGCATAATTTTGAAATCACGAATTTATAGTTTTAAAGCATTTAATTAACACGGACCGACCGTCACACAGAGTACACGCGATGATGCTGGATAAAACTGCACACTTCACAAGATAAGTTTGTGAAATTAAATGATCATTAGCCATTCAAAGATTTGTTTAAATTATATAAATGCGTATTTGCTTAATGCTGACAGCAAACGAGAAAGTATCATAATGTTTGCCTTTCTATTACTAATATAAAAGCAATCGTTATAATACTTTTTGTATACATTAATTCCTTTGTTTAACCGTTCTATCTGATTATTAGACAGACTTCTATCCACTGTTACCAACGACAGCGAACAAGAGGGAAAATGTGAGCTGTGTGCTCAGGCGCTGCCTTTGTCAGCGCCGTCAAAATAAGAGTCCTGCCTCAAACACATCGGCCAAGCAGAAAATATATATATCGCCAAGGTGGCGATATATCGGTCCACCACTAAATTGCACCATCATTGTGATTTGTGTGGAATGTGAAGGATTCTGTTTACCAAGTTGAAAATCTGCAGGAAGCAGAATGAACAAAGCTTTCATGGGCAAGAAAGATCTCTGGGTCTGTGAAGATTTGCATTGAATGAAAGGAGAACCCCATTGTTTAAGTCAAAAAAAGCCTGTAGTAGTCCTTGAAGCAATACACTGTCATTCATTTGCACATTGACTTGCCAGGAGCTTGTGATCCGGTGTTTTCATCTTTCTAAATTTGTACTAAGAATCGTTTATAAATTTAACAAAAGAGAAGCTTTCAGGTCTCCAGTGGTTTAACATTTAAAAGCAAAGAAATTAAGAGTCATAAATGTTAGTATTGGAAATTCTGCAGTTGTACTGTCTGTGTGTATGTATGTATATGCATGCTTACACACACACACACACACACACACACACACACACACACACACACACACACATATATATATATATATATATGAAGAGTTCATTTGCAGATAACTCCATTTTATTTGTTTTTTGGCAAAAGCAGATAACACCACAGTTAATATTTCAGAGTTTAAAAAAAACAACACTTGTTTAATCACTGTGTGTGTGTATATATATATATATGTGTATGTGTGTGTGTATGCGTATGCGTGTCTGACCCTGATAAGTCACTGCTAAGAGATTGTCTTGTAACTTTCTCCATCCATTCCAAAGAAAAACTTCCCTTTAAAAACTAATTGGACTGTTCTTAATGAATCTGTCTGATGCCTAACTTTTTGGCTTGTGACAATGGAAAATGCCTTAAAGAAATTTAACAATGTTAAACATTTAATTAATTTTAAACAATGACTACTTTGAATATTCATATTTTGGCATTACATAAAGTGAAATGATTATCAATGAAAAATGACAGAATAGTGACATACATATGATAGTTTCTGCTAATATTTCCTCTGGACTGACATCTTCTGGGATAAAACGTGTAAACTTGAAGCTGCTCTCAGGCCTCTCAGAGGTGATTCACATGAAAGTGAATCAGAGTTTTATCCTCTGTTAGACAGTGTCTGAAGACATTCAATGATGAATGCAAATAAAAAATGTATTTTATCCGGCTGCTAAAATAGGTTTTTCTTGGCAGGTTTGTCACATCAGAGGACAAAAAGAAGCAGGGCATTCAGAGGGACAACGAGGTTCTACTGCAGAGACGTAAAGATCAGGTTCAACCAGGCGGTGCCACCATCAGTGTCACAGTACCCTACAGAGTGATCGACCAGCCGCTCAAACTCGCCCCACAGGACTGGTGAGCTCATCTATCGCAGTGGCCATCATTTTCAGTCAACAGGATTTGCCTGGTTCATTTTGGACTTTGTTAATAATAGATCCATCCCAAAACATGATGATTGAATTGATTCTTTTACCAAAAAAAAAAAAAAATCAATAGTTTATTTAATAGTCAATTAAGCAGTTTTTAAAAAGGATCAATGCTGAGTTGTATACAAATATTTAAATTGCATGTTAAAGGGTTAGTTCACCCAAAAATGAAAATTATGTCATTAATGACTCACCCTCATGTTGTTCCAAACCCGTAAGACCTCCGTTCATCTTCGGAACACAGTATAAGTTATTTTAGATTTAGTCCGAGAGCTTTCTGTTCCTCCATTGTAAAATGTATGTACGGTATACTGTCCACGTCCAGAAAGGTAATAAAAACATCTTCAAAGTAGTCCATGTGACATCAGAGGGTCCGTTAGAATTTTTTGAAGCATCGAAAATACATTTTTATTCAGCATTGTCTTCTCTCCCGGGTCTGTTGTGAGCGCGTTCACAACACTGCAGTTTAGTGATATCCGGTTCGCGAACGAATCACTCGATGTAACCGGATCTTCTTGAACCAGTTCACCAAATCGAACTCAATCGATTGAAACGGTTCACGTCTACAATAAGCATTAATCCACAAATGACTTAAGCTGTTGACTTTTTTAACATGGCTGACACTCCCTCTGAGTTCAAATTAACCAATATCCCGGAGTAATTAATTTACTCAAACAGTACACTGACTGAACTGCTGTGAAGAGAGAACTGAAGATGAATGCCGAGCCGAGCCGGATAACGAACGAAACATTGACTCGTTCTCGAGTCAAGAACCGGTTGCATCGGTTTTCGGATCACCGGTAGTGATGGGAAGTTCTGTTCTTCTCCGCGAACCGGTTCTTTCGGACAGTTCGATTCAATAAACTGGTTGCCGAAAACGGTTCACCAGTTCTTTTGCGCTCGACGTAATGACTTCATTGCCGATGATTGCCCTTGATTCAAGCCTTCGGTTTACCCGCGCTCATAACATTAGCACGGAATCAGTTCAGAATCAATCACTAAAAGAACCAGCTCGGTTCAGACGCGCTGTGTGTCAGTCTGCTTCACACTGAATCACGCATGCGCAGTACCATCAGCTTCTCGGTTCTCGAATCGGACGCCTCCGACAGAAACGGTTCTTGACTCGAGAACGAGTCAATCTTTCGTTCGTTATCTGGCTCGGCTCGTGTTCATCTTCAGTTCTCTCTTCACAGCAGTTCAGTCAGTGTACTGTTTGAGTAAATGGATTACTCCGGGATATTGGTTTATTTTGAACTCAGAGGGAGTGTCAGCCATGTTAAAAAAGTTAACAGCTTAAGTCATTTGTGGATTAATGCTTATTGTAGACGTGAACCGTTTCAAACGATTCAGTTCGATTTGGTGAACTGGTTCAAGAAGATCCGGTTACATCGAGTGATTCGTTCGCGAACCGGATATCACTAAACTGCAGTATTGTGAACCCGCTCACAACAGACCCGGAAGAGAAGACAATGCTGAATAAAGTCGTAGTTTTTGCTATTTTTGGACCAAAATGTTTTGTAGATGCTTCAAAAAAATTCTAACGGACCCTCTGATGTCACATGGACTACTTTGAAGATGTTTTTATTACCTTTC
>NC_056608.1:9841423-9902634 GCF_018340385.1 Cyprinus carpio
TTTTGTCTTCCAACTATGGTTATACATCCAGGTGTTGTTCCAGTGAATCCTTCTTCAATCCCTCGTGGGACGGCGAGCCAGTTCGAGTCCGGCGAGACCTAATTTGCCCGGTCAAATCAGGGAATCTATGGTCCCCAGCGCGCCGCACAAACTGATCTCGCGCTGATGGTTACGAAGCGCTCTGCTCGCAGCAATCGGCCCGTTCTATGGGTGTTCAAAGAGTCGTCTCTAACAGGGCACCTGTGGCTTACCCTAGCCGACCCTGAAGGATGGCTGACCGCAAGACGCTGGCTTAAACGCGCCACGTGGGACCCGTCGCTCCAATCCAGTCACGGGTGCTGCGAGGTTTTCCGCCTCTTCTTCTGCGCCTCGCCAGGCGCAGGGACAGGCTAGACAGCCCGCCGTGGCACCCCGCCACGAACCGGACGCTCTTTCGGCTGAAGCAAGCAGTTGGTCAGAGAGCTGAGAACAGCGCTCAGCCATTAAGGTGCGAGTACTCTTAGCGACAGGCTATGGCTGGAAACTGTCTCGGCTATCTGTGGGTGTGATTGTCCCCGATTCAGGCATTATCTTCATGGCTCCTCACGGCGGCATTTAATTCGGTTCCCATTAGGTCTTAGCTGAAGTGCTGTTGAGTTACTGCCTTGATCGGGAACGACTCCGGGTACTATCGTAAACTCAGTTCCCTGAGAGGCCGGGGGAACGAGCCCTATTCGTTAGCCGCCAGTGGTAGCTGTTTGATCAGCTGTGCTAGCGCTTCTAGTCGTGATTCTGACGTAATTTTCCCAATCCCAAGCACGGATAGCTGGACCAAGCAGGAAAGCACTCGCGCTTTCAGACTCGCGCGCGCTTGTACACAAACCATTTCTGCTGTTTCGAAGGCGGGGGCATAGAGAGAAACAATACTCTTACATTATGTGGAAATAATGTGTTTGTTGCCCTTTTAACCGGCAAAACAAACCCATATCCTTCAACCAAATAGGACCAAAATAATGTTCTTTTTAGCAACCATCATATGACCCCTCTCACATGTTTTATCTGGCTACTTTGTGTTTTAACACGTGAACACTACTAATTCTTTGTTGCGGAATATCTGGTGGAAAGGAAGGACGGCTCGCTATTTTTTCACAGATTCAGAAGTGTGTACGGCCAATTTCCTTGTGAAGCCAAAAGCAGCTATGGGAGGTCGAGACCTTGGGGACAAAATCCAACATCTGTGGAAACACATCTGGCCCAAACATAAGAAGCGACCATGTTGATCACACACACACGCCCTCTACTCTCCTCCTAATGGACCACAATCCTTGAATATCGCCCGTTCAGGATCTATCCCTTCACCCTGATACAGAGAGAGAGAAGACCTGGCTTACTGCAGGAATCAGTTAGAATCCAGCTGTAAACACATGGGTTCTAGCCATTCTCCTAGGTTTAGTTTTTTGGAAGTGATATTGTTTTGGACAGGACCTGTGTAAAGTGAAGAACAGCGCCAACTAACGATCAAGGGGTTGTCCCGGTTTTGGAAAAAAATGTTGTATTTGATGCCATTATATCAACAGAGTATTGTGTGAATTGGATCAAATGATTATCCATCATGCTTGCACCTAGAGCAGCAATTGGCTTTTTGTTTTTTTTTTGGTTGGGGAGGTTTTGTAATTATAGGTAAATTGGTTTTGCCAGCTAAAGGTTTGTAGCTACTAAAACCAGATCCTGGAACAACGTTTGTCATCCAGTTTGATGGTTGTGTCTCAGTGCTCCTGTACTCAAAAACTGATTTCCTCCTTAGAGGCAAAAGTTTTAAAAGAAAAAGGGGGGGAAAGGCAAAAAGCACAAAACCAAATCCTGGAAACAGGGACCCAGAACAACCCCAAGCAACAGACCATCCTTGGAAAACAAGTTGTTGGTGACGACCAAAACCAAAAAGCGCAGCATTCATGTCTGAGTTTTAATTGGAGAACTGCCATAACAAGCCTCACCACCCTCCTGCCTGCTTTAAAATGCCCACAGCACAGCAATGTAAAAAAATAGAACAAGCAAGGCTGTGTGTTTAGAAAAAGCACTCAAAAGACGAGACCAAGAAGAAGGGGGGAGGGAGATGAGGAAGTTCCGAAGAAGGGGGAAGAGCAGGAAGTTGAAGCTAGAAAAGTTTTGACGAAGGCGGCTCCCTGTAAGAAAAAAACTATGACCATAAAAACCTTTAGTGTCCAAAACATTCTGAAACTGCAGGTTAGTCCTGAGTTTGAGGTTCAGCAGACTGCAAGTCAACGGATCAGCTTCAAGCCACTCTTGTCAAGTAAACAATCCTGACCCTGGTGGGGGGAAATATAATTTTTCTCTGCCTATGAGAGAGAAGTATTGAGGCTTTTCTTTGTCTGGGGATCTCCATTAGCCTCACAGCTGAACACAGGATCCCTTACAACTAGCTCATAGGCTCCTCAGCAACCACACAAGTAGAGTGACATTCAAAAAAGACATTAAAGGGCACATATATAACACACAATTTCTGCCCAATCTCATGTTAATGTTTGAGTAGAAAAGAATCATGCTGAAAACAACACTGCACAACTCCGTTGCTTTCCCGGAGGGCGAAAGGAAAACAAACTGCATTCCACTGTTCCTTTAACAAGGTTATCATTTCTTAAAATGACAAATCCTTTCGAGCAAGTCCTGTGTAGTGCTTCCAACACGTTTCATAACTGAATGAAGCACGTTGATGGGTGTGCTTCTTTTTATTATTTAATTATTATATTTTTATAATTATTATTATTATTATTTTATTATTAATTATTTTTACAAATCACTCAATTCACGCTTACATACTAATTAACTGAAGTATTAAATGGCATATTCGGCGTGCTGTCCGGGGAAGGGCTGCGAGCTCGGGAATGGCCCGAACCTAGAGTACCCCCCCCCCCACATATCAGTGTAATATGAACTCTAAGTGGAGGAGATGGGGTGGAGGAGGGATGCTGATAAACCGTCAATGGATAGTGGTAAGTCAGCTGTATTTATACCATAGTGTTGATTACTTTGTAGTTGTTTAACAAAGCCAATACCGCTGACTTCGATAACATTTCAGAAAATCTTGGTGCACGGTGCTTGCATTGCAAAAGTAAGCATAAAAAATAAATAAATAAATCGAATTGTCCTGTGACAGTGTACCCCAAATAAGTGCCATGAATCTGGGTGCATAGGCATAGCTTGAAAGCTTGAGGTGATGTTGACTTTTCGCCAGCCAAGTGCTAGGACCCATGAACATATATCTATATATAATTTTTTTCAACTTTCTCTTTTCATATTGATTTTTATGATCATGTGTCCTACAGTGAGAAGAGAATTCATCAAGAGTAATTGAGGTGATTAGTTTGAAAAACGGTGAGTTATGCAGAGTGACAGATCGATTAGGAATTTCTTACCCCACAATTTTCAAGGAGCACTCCAATGGGCTAATGCAAAACTGAGAAGGCGGGGCATCGAAAGGGTTGATCATGAATCTTGTTCCCAAAGTCACGCCACCTATGGGGGAAAGAGAAACAGCACGTATTTCAGTGAAATGGTCTGAACATAATGAAAAACTCTGAAAAATGGCAACTTTTGAATGTCCACATTTAAGGATTTTATGATTGCTGTAGCATTCTGTCATAAAGAACATTGTTCTAAAAAGTCAAGATTCAAGTGTACATTTGAATTTAAATGTTTAGCAAACTATGATGGATTAAATTACACCCCAGTGACATGTAGAAACAGTCATTAGGCGTTGGTGCCCTTTGAAGGCTTTTGATTCATATAATGCGCATGTACATTCTATTGTTTAAAATACATTGTTAAGTTTGTTTCAAGAGAACAGTATCGTAATGCTTTCCATTACTTCATTTAAAAACCGACCACCCATGGCCCCATTGCTATTACAGTTTGTCTCGATGCTTAAAACACATTTCTTGAAACACTGCCTATATTCTCAAAACAGTAAACACAAATCCCTAATGTCTCACCCAAATTACCCAAACTACTATTTTCAGAGTCAAAATGAAGTCTCTACACTCAAAAACCAGTCCTCTTGCGGAAAAACCAAACTTTGCCCTTAAACATTCACACACAAGCCCTCAAAAACACACACCCACTAAAAAGTCTTACACACTGGTGAGAAATTCAAAAATATACGATACAAGGGAAACCTTTTTTCTTTTTTTTCTTAAAAAAAACAGTAATAAGGTGTTGCTTGTGGTTCTCCCCTCAATACACATTCACATGATGAACACTTGTATACATTTGCACATTTTCTATTCCTATTATGTACTGTACAGTACAATACACCAAACAACAGCAAAAAAATATTAAAAAAATAAACTAATAATTCTGCCACAGCATCACATCTTTGGTCTGCGGACGACATCCACAGGCTATACTGGCCCCTAGCCAGGCCAGCGGGGGTAAAATCCTCTGGCATGGACTTATCCACCCCGTCACACATCAAACTGTTAATGTCTAGTCAGGCTTCTTCCATTCCATAGTCTTTGTGTCTTACAAAAATAGAAGTACGAGATTTACAAAAGTACTTTTTTACAAAAATGGAAGCAGACACAGAAAACTCTGTATGTAAGGCAATTTGATGCTATTCGTGTGTAACAGAGTCCAAAGCTCTCAAAAGTTACAGTAGAGTTACACCGAGATACACCTACCTGTTTCCTCCCGGATAGTTATTATGACGGGCAGGCTGACGGTTGAAGCAACTTACAGTTTTTCTCGATGCTACGACAATTTCTTGAAAGCTGCGATCCTTTTTCTAAACTGTGAACCAAAACCCAGTTTTCAAGCTACATTCACAAAACCTCAGACTCTTCTTGCAACCAAACTTTAGCCTCAAAACATTTCAACTGTGCTCAAAAACTGAACTATGGTTGTCAAATCGTGCCCTGAGTCAATCAAAATTTAAAAACACTACTGAACAGTCCTAAACACTAGTAGAAATAGGAAAAACACAATGCCAGGACATTGAAGCTGGAGAAATAAATGTTATTGTTCACTGTAGGCTAAAATGCAGTTGCAAAACCCAACAAAAAAACACCTGTGCATTGTAGCAACTTGGGCAAAAAGACAAAACAGAAATCTTATGGGTTTGCCACTTGTGTACAGTAAGCCCATGTAAAAATAAAGTACAAAAAATATACAAATAAGTGCATTACTCCAGCCACAGCATCATGTGTCTCCGTGCTGGGTCAGGCCACAGGACTTCATCACATCACAGGCCACATTTTGTCTGGCCAGGCAATGGGGGAAAAAACCTGTATGCCGTATTATCCGGAAGCTTGGCACATGCCTCCACACCTATGTCACCACAGGCAGTCCCATGAGCGCAGGGAGATTTACCTGGTGGGTTGGCGCCCATATACCTTCCACACGCCATGAGGAGAAGAATTCCTCCAGTGGGGGTTTAGGAAGGGAGTCACGATTGGAAGGCAAAGATTGATCAAAACTTGGTTCATATTGAACCACCTCTAACCTGGAGGGCTCTGTGAAAATACATTGTCCCAAACAACAACATAGATGGGATGCTCATCCTGCTGCCCTAACAGAGCAACTCGCATGTGATTGAGGAAAATGAGGAGCTTGTGAGTGTTG
The DNA here is from genome assembly GCF_018340385.1 of Cyprinus carpio. Taxonomy (NCBI): domain Eukaryota; kingdom Metazoa; phylum Chordata; class Actinopteri; order Cypriniformes; family Cyprinidae; genus Cyprinus; species Cyprinus carpio. Next base: position 9,847,040 of record NC_056608.1, read on the forward strand.
TAGGGCCCCAGGTTGGCATTATGGTGGACAGCCTATGATTGCTAATGGCAGCACATGAAAATGTGACATTGCCTGCGCTGCCCAGGAACACCAACAATGGCGTGGCGAGAAATCACATTCGGCCCCTCTCCTTCTCCTTTTGGTGAGATTAAACTAGCCTTCATCCATGTAGATGTATTCATGGGGTCTTTCAATTGCAATCCAGTTGAAAAACCCTCTTGTCGAAATAGATAATTTTTTCGTAAGTGCATACGGGTACAAACCATTTAGGAACGGAGGCCACTGACAGTAAAGCAACATACGATTAGAGTAACTCAACCATTGAAATGTGTCTGGGATATATGCCAACTCTGTACAGACCTGAAATTCTTTGCTCGTTTAGACCCCGCTGGTCCTTAGTTTTGCGCATCAAATGGGCCCATCGGTCGGAGGCGGTTTTCATGCGTGGGAAGATTCCCCTGTTTGCACTTTTTTTGACAGACCATCCAACAGTAGGAGAGCTGACCACTGTTTCTGAATACGACTCAAAATTTACATGGTCACTCAATGGATCCGTGTCTGCGAATTTTCCACTCGTTTATTGGCATTGTTCTCAACTGAACCATATCAACACATTAGTGTCTCTCTGGGTGGTGGGGAGAACCTAAACCCCTGGTCCCCTCCCGGTGCCCCATGCTGCCGCTCTTATTTCCATTCTACTACCAAAGGACAAACCGGAGTTTTACAACAAATATACATGGAAAAATCACTAGGCCTAACAAACAGGTAGACCAACCCTCTCCATTACAATACTCCAGTAATATTGGTACCGTGGAAATGTACGTGAAAACCTTTACAGGTAACAGTATACTGTGGGTAAACACAGTATATATTCTGTCGATAACATAACTTTGATGTCCAACATTTTACATACTGGCACTATACTTGTTAAAAAAAAGTAATTAACTGTTTTTCCGTCTCTACAATCTTCGGATTAATGGGTGTACCACAGTGAAAATCTCTTACTGATGGTTTGGGCTTTAAACCCTTTTGTCCTGGAGCCTCCCTACCATGCTCATTAGGACCCATGGACCAAGAACATGGTCTCAATTCACAGATAGCCTCATGACTTTCAATCCATAAGATTCTACTGTTCTTGGTCCTTCGGCAAACTCCCCTCTCACAAACCAACTCCGTCCTCTCAGATTTTCTATCCATGGTAAAGGGGGGGAACCTCCACAACACCACTGCTCTCTTGATATGGCTGTAACTACTTAGAGGCATTTTCCCCTCACCTTCAATAGGCCCCCCATCGTGATGCAATTTCGTCTGTGCGTAGTTGTTGTGGTTCACGTGGTATGCATCTTGTGCTGTCTTCTGCCTATTTTGGGGTGGGTGACCTTTTGTCACAGGTTTGGCTTCACCTTAATGCAGCACGGGTGCCCATCACAACTGGAAAATGTGTGTGGCAATTTGTGTCCTCAAACCTGTGAAAGTGCTGTAAGGTAAACAGGTCAATGTAGCTCAAAGGGCAATCATTTAAAGATTTTTAAAGGGAAATTTGGCACAGAATCCCTGATTTTCACATGCTTATCACTGAACACGGCCAGCGATTCATTGAACCCGCCGTATTACCATCACCTCGGCTATGGATATTAAAAACATATCCAAAAGTAAATCGTGACAAACACTATTCACCTAACCACAAGTAACAATATTCGGCAGTTATAAGACATTACACGTGTAAGCAGCTAAAACAACAAAGAATGAATTCTCTTTTTCAATATGAATATGTGATACTATGCTTTAATTACGATAATTATTTGTCAGACATATAAACGAATCTAACACATAAGCAACAATCACAATCCACGTTCACACCTCCAAAAAACACTTTGCAGGAAGATACATTTAGCGACAGGCTTAGTTTACAAGATCATGCAAACACATAGTGACAATACCCAGCTTACCAGCAATAACTTGAAGATTGCATAGACATGAACACCCCTGCATGTCAATTAATAATTAACCCTCGCAGTGAGTTCCTCCTCATTTAATGTTAAAATTATATGTAGAATACCCTTACAGATCTAGAGTACTGGCGATGTACGTTACTGTGCGTTGCGTGTGTAAAGGGGGTTTCCCTTTGTTGTCGCTGAAAAAGGGGGTTTCCAGAGGGTTGCTGATTGGCTGGGAAGTTCAGATAGGTCCGGTGAAGTGACATCTTGTGGAAGGCCCGTTGCTTGTGGGGTGTTGGCTGAAGATGCGGAGTTGTGGGCTGGTTGAAGTTGAACGTCGCACTTCGAGGCAGATTCGGAGACGACATGGTGTGCGGTACCAAACTGTAACTCAGAAACACAAACTCTCAAATGTGAAATAGAAATCTAAAGTAAAAAGAATAGATTTCAAGTTTTAAGTTTGATGAGACTAGGCAGTGTTTCTTCTCATCGTGGCTAATAGTAGGCAGCAGGTGTGGCAGGCCGAAGCACGCTGGAAACAGCGCCAAATAACGCTAAAAAGTGTGCTAAAAGCGCAAGCCTGAAAGCCATAAGCCCAAAAATCATAATTGATGGTCCTTGAGTATTTAAACTGGCCTGTTGGCCACACCTCAAACGTTTGTACTGACCAATGATATCTTGTCTTTGCTCGGGGTGTTTTGCGAGGGTTTGTCCCCATCCCATTCATAAATCCTATGTTATTCTTATCAAATACCAAATTGGGTCCCCCCGAATTTTGCCCTACTTCATTGCCACGCGGGATTTTTTTGGACATTCTTTCCTATGATAAGGAAGAGAATACCTTTGACAAAATAACGGAATGGTGGCAGAAACAAGTCCTCTATAGCAAGAAGATTCGAACAACACAACATACTAAACATGAATAGTACAATACTTAAGCTATTCCAATAGTTATTACAAAGGACATACCACAATAAGTGAGTAGAGACGCATGAATTCCATAAATTATATGGATTTGTAAGCAATGGGACTGTCATTTCCTCTAGACTAGAATCCTTGCCTCTGTTACTGACCCACAAAAATGCAGATGAAGACCAGTTTTCCTCTGCTTTTTCTTTGAAATAAGGAGGTGTTACGACCAGAGTTTTAAAAGGTCCCCTTAGGACAGTTCAGTCTGGTCTATGGACTAGGTGGGTGGCATAGTCAAGTCCAAAGGATCTTTGTTAACAATCTCATGGGTTTTACATGTGCTGGGTCCGCGCTGTGCATATCTTTTGTACCATCAATTCTGGATTTACTTGCCCCAAATTTGACAATCGCTTCTCTGGAATGAAAATTGTCAATAAGTTGTTCTAATGGTGTTAAGGTTGCAAAGCTGGTGTCTGTTTTGAAAGAGTTGGTTGGGTTATCTTGCCTTCAGACTTTGTGGTGCGATGGATTTTGCATTCCAACATCCTGTAATGCCCTTCTTTTCTGTGGAATTAGGCCCTTCCTCATGTTTCCACCACTGCTCTACGATCGCATCTTTAATTTGTCCTGGTTTTCCAGTCTGCAGACGCTACCGTGGTTTAATGGGTTTTGCCAAAAGAGTGATTGATCATCAGCAGTGGGTTCAGGCAAACCTGAACGCATTGTGTTTCAGAAATTATAGTGGGTTTAGTGTTTGAGCAATTGAGACAATACCTGTAAGTTTAGGCTGAATGCATTGGCCCGCCCCTCCCTCCAATAGTCAAAACCTTTTTTTATGGACAGGACCATGGTCAACTAGTGGCACAAATTTTTATCTGAGAAGCCTTGTCTCCGTGCCCCCTCATCCTCGTCCCGCCTCCCTGTCGCGTCCTCTACTCATACTGTACTGCTTCTTGCTCATCCTCGTCCTACCTCTCTGATGTCATCGACCTTTTCAATCTACGGTATCTCTCGGAATATATTGTTTCAAAAATGAATTAACTGAATGGGCCTCTGTTATTATACTATTGACAGGTTCTGATGTGGGGTGTGTGATTAATTTTTGACTCTTAGTGTTTTTCCAAAGGGGTTATCTGTGTGCTAATTGTAGCTCAAGTTATTCGATTGAGTGAAGAATATTGAGATGGCTAAAGGGCTTTCTAAATGACCACCTGGTGTAAGCACTGAGAAATGTAGGGATTTGTGTGTAGAGTTTGTGCAGTAAGGTGTTTCACCAAATCTGAATCATATTGTTTTAAAGCCCAGGGTAATGGTTTATAGTTTTTTGTTTTTCAGCAAAATGGGTGGTGCTTTCCTGAAAAAAGTGGCATTCTTGTCTTGAAAATTTTCAGCTCAAAAGCCTGCTTATAGGTTTTAAGCAAGTCGAGACAAACTGTATATATGTATTCAAGGTTATGCTAAAAGGCTATTGTTGTTCCTCAATTTTTTTTTTTTTTTGCGCAACTTTTCAAAGTTATAAAATGTTAAAAAGACATGCATTTTCCTCTTAATAACCACACCAAGAAGAAAGTATTGAAAAGCCTAGCCAGGGCGCACGTCGGCTTTATAGCATTGTGGAGAGAGGGTTGCCTTAGTAAGTACTCCACGTCACATGTGAATAAGGTTTGCTAGTTAGCACTTGATCAAAATTTGTTTTCCTTTGATAAACCCCATAGTTTGTTAGGTGGTGCCAATAAAATCTTCGATCATTGAGGTACATAATTGATAATAATTTTCTCGCAAAATCAATCTTATTTAGTCCTTTTAGATCTGAGTGGAAGTGTAACTTTAAAAAGACAGTAAAAAAGCCCCTAGAAAAATTCATAAAATCAGAGTAAAGTTTTTGTATTTCTCGTCATTTAAAGTGGCTACAAAATCTGACATCAACATCATTATTGTGGTCACAAACGTCAATTTGTTTACAACGACATTCAGCAACAAAACGGCCCTGCCTTTAGCGACTTTACCTAAAAGGATTTGCAACACATGCAGTGGTCGTATAGCGCAAGAGCGTTGACGGCCACAACTTTGTGCTCAAAAATATTGGCCCCGTCCTGCTGGAGTTGGATTTAGGAGTGAGGTTTTGGCTTTGATTGCTGGGAGAATAGAAGTAACTTAGATCGTTTAACACCGATCCAACTTTGTTTTTACCCTTTCGTCGAGGACAGATCGTCGGAAATTAATACAGTGTTTGCCGTCAGGCGGAAATACCAGTCAACTTTCCGATTGGAGGATGTGCGTGGCAACAGCTGAAATGCTAACAGGACTGTCCATGTAAAAAATTGGAAAGTGAACCGCCGGTTAGAGGCAGGTTAAACCTTGGCGCCGTGGAGAGCGTGTGGTGCTGGTCGAGGCATAAAGCAGCTGTGGCCAAAGATGAAGCTCTGGAGCTCGGCAAGCATTGTCCTTGTGGGAGAAGGAGCGATTCCTTGGAATGGCACATTGGCCAGAGAACAAAATAAACATCCCCAGTATAGACCTTGTCGTCTAAATGGGTGAAGTGGAGTCTGGATGTGTAATGCAAAAGGTGCAAAAGGTGCAAACAGATGAAATATACGTCAATGGATAGTGGTAAGTCAATGAATTATATATATTATATTTATATATATTAATCTAGAATATCTAAAGATAATATATATATATATATAGCTATGCCATAGATTGATTACTTAGTGTGCTCCAATTGTGCTAAGTAGCTAAGGGATATGACGCGTCCTCCCGAACCTTGTTAATAAAACCTCATTTTCAGATTTTTTTTTTTTTTTAACTATAGACAAAAACTTCAAAATGGTAAACACGAGCGGACACCCAGACACAAAAAAGAAGAAGAAAAGCACGGATAATTGCATTCATACTTCTTTGAGGCTACTCGAGGACTTGTCATAGCACTTGCATATTGCTCTTTGGTTAATGTGATTGCTTCCCATTGTCCTCCTTTGTAAGTCGTCTTTGGATATAAAAGTGTCTGCTAAATGGGCTAAATGTAATGTGTATCATTTAAAGGAAATAATTAAGGAATTGAAACACCCACAAGTACATTACTTACAATCACCCAAAATCAGTATGAGAGTACCCCGTCATGAACTCGAGCTGCGTCCAGAAAATGATATGGGAACGTCATCAGCGTGGACCGGGCTCTGAATAACATGTGGAATCAGTCCAATTTAAGGGCGAAGACGTCATGAGGCGGGTGACGTAGCGAACAGGAAGTCTATAAAAGCATGTTAGTGTGGAACAATGGTCAGCTTGTCTGTTCATTCAGCGAAGCTCTTAGGGTGTCTAAAGTCATACCATTCGTGTGTCTGTGAGTATTATTTACTGTTGTTTGTCAAATAGTTGCACAATCACAACCAGTGGCCAAGAACCTAGAGACTAAGACAAAACATTTGACGAAAAGCAGATTCAGGTTTCAGACTGTGTTTTCCTCCCTCACTAGCGCTCAAATCACACGCGGGGATCCACAATCGCTTGGGAGCAGAGCCTGCCATAGTCAATAGGGAGCGTAGTCCAATTCTTCTTCCCTCTCCCTGTCCAGATCGAGCACCCGCTCTCTGGGATCGGAAGCCCGATCCTCGCGGCTACTTCGCCCGGGGAAGCCGGGTGACAATACTCCACCTATCTACCTGCGCGAGGAGGTGGATGTGGATGAGCGTCGATGATTTGCCCTCTCCGGTCACTCCCAGTATGAGGAGTTGTGGGAGGTGGTAAGAGCTCGTTTGCGTAGGCCAAGTTAAACATCGATTAGCCCTGCAAGAAACAAGCTGAACAAGCTGGTTTTAACGAGCTCCCGCCACCACCTCCATGCTCGGAGCCTGTCCTTTTTTTGCCCGACTCCAAACCGAGGTGTCCGGATCGTGGGCTAAAACCATTACTCGGCCCGCTTATTCTCCCAGCGCTCTCTGAGTATTACGGCCATGGCGGCAGGGTTTGGGTGAAACGCTGGTTATGAGATCGATGCCCCGGTTAGAACAATGCTCAGGGGGCCCTAGCGGTCTGAGCTGATGCAGAATCATCTATCAAAGGGCATTCTGGCTTTTGCCCTCCAAGCCGCTGCGAACCACTTCCAAGCACGTGGTGGACAAGGGGTAAGCGGGGGGCAGCAGGGCATGCGGGTGGCGTTTCTGCATAAATGTTTTTGCTTGTGTCAGGCCATACCATGTCTGACCTTGCTTAAATGAGCTTAAATGAAAGGCAAGGAAGTTAAAGAAGGACAAGTGTTATCAGAAAACTAGGTCAAACCAATGGATTTATCTCTCTGCGCCACCAAGCAGACCTCGACCGCGTGATTGGCGGGGATTCCATGGCAGCCCTGGTGCCAGGGGAGAGACAGTATGGTTGACACGTTCATAATTGAAAGAGAAAGACAAGGGTGCCTCCACATGGACGCACCCCCACTTGAGGCTTTCATGGTCTGTTCGGGCGACGCCGTACAATTACGTCATAAAACAGATACCAGGAGGGTTCCAGGGCACAGCCGTCTCCCAGCAAGCAGTTAGTTTCAGGCATTATTTCTGCCTCTCCGCTCCACAGCCGGTCAGGCACCGAGCCGAGCGAGGCGCCAAGTACATCAGAGGGACCAATCTCGGAGAGACTGGTTCATGTTAGTAGACTATTTTAGCAGCATGGAAACTACTGGCAAAATGTGTCATCGTTGGGGTCCTGCAGGACTGTAGAAAAAGAAAAACAAAAGTTGGCTCTCATCCAACACCTTTCAACGGTGTTCTGTCCCCCATTGGTGGCCCCGAGCTCCTCTGAGCTAGCCGCTCTGATATTGGGAACACGCAGTAAACACCGCTCTTGAGGAAGGAGGGCCATCGAGGTTGTCCCTCACCCTGACACAAGCGTCCGGGTCTTACAGTCTGATACTTTTTTAGTTTCCAAAAGAAGGATGGAGGGTTGCGTCCTCTTTATATCTGACTCAAGTAAAACCGCTGTCAGTTATGTGACTGAGTTTCAAGATGCTCCCTATCAAAAACAGGTCGTGTCTCAGATCATGGGTCTGAGGGACTGGTTGTCATCTGATATAATCTAAAATATGCTTAATTTCATGTCTCTAGCCTTCCCACTCACAGAAGTTCCTCAAGTTTGCTTTCAGGGGCGAAGCTTACCATTATCGAGTTCCTCCTTTTGGCCGAGCACCAATCCTCCCACCCGAACTTTCACGACGTGTGAGGATGCTGCTTTGGCTCCCACTATCACTCCAGGGCCTTCGTATGCTAACTTATATGCGCGATGGTTTGAATTCTGGCTCCATCCTGAGCAGATGTTGGTTTTCACAACTTCGAAGATGTCGTTCTCGCCCATATAGAAAGTTGGGGTTAAAGATTTAATGCCACGAAAAAGTCGGCTTTCTCCATTTACAGCGGACCACTTATTCTGGGCGTGGTGTGGGATTCGACCCCGATGAAGGCACGAATTGTCCCGGGTCGGTATCGAGTCGATCCTCACATACATGTTCGCGAGAGTCAAAGACGGTCGTTCTCTTACGTCTGGGCGAAAATTCAATGCTCTCATAATACAGGCAGTCCCATCTCCAGAAAGTTGCTGTCCATGTGAGATGGCACCCACTCCACAGGACCGTTGCCAGATTGGCCACCTCCTGACCGCAAGCCAAACGGGGAGGGAGCGCATCCTTCACTCGCGTTACATGGTGACAAGGACGCTCCGCAGCACTGTGCCCTGAGACAATAACCAAGCTTCCTCCTCCACCATGTCCCAAGGCCTCTCCTTTGACTCTCGCGACGGTAGTTGCAATGTGTTGGTGCGCACCACCAAGGGGGTCTGCGCTTCATGCCGTTTGTACCAACTATCGTTACCAGATCCTTGTGTGGTCCCAGGGCAACCCCCTTTTGCTGCTAGCAGGTGACAATATTCCTGGGCATGTGAATCTTGTGAGCAGACATACTGTCGAGGTAGGGGCGAGGGGCCCGGGGAATGGAGGTCTTGGAACCTGTAGGTATTGAAGCAGGACATGGAGAAATATTTTGGTCATGCTCATGTGGATCGGTTTGCGAATCTGACTACAATCGCACTGTCCCCTTTGGTTTCTCTCTGACATCAATATCCGTCCTCCACTGGGGCTGGATCCTATTGGTGAAGACTTGGCAGAGGGCTTCGTCTGTATGCTTTTTCCCCGTAATCGCTGCTGCTCCCTAGGAGTTCTGGCGAGAGTGAGCGCTTGGACGGGGTTCCATCGTCGTTAGTTAGCCCACATAGCTCCTGGGCAGGGGCTTGAGTTATGGTTCTCAGGGTCGCATACCTGATTTCTCTCCTTGACAGCGCTCCATGTGAAGATTCCCATCAGGAGGGATTCTCCTCTCCACAGGCTGAGGGCACGGATCCGTGGAAAGTTATTGGTGTGCCCCTGAGGGGGCGCATCTCGTAGCTTATGATACTCGGAAGATACAACATCCTCCAATCCAGAGCTTTTCTCAACGAGGAGGAAACTGTAACACCTTGTGGTAGTGTGTAAAACTTTTCCCTTCTGTTGCGGAGATTGCCATGGCTCGACCCAGATCTACACTTCCCAGTTTGGTACATGTGCTGGAGTGCCTTCAGGCCCATTTTCTCCGGCAAGTTTGACCCACTCTACCCTGACGGTCCTACGTGGTGGGCATTGCGGCCTACCATTGTCCCTCTCAGTGACCAGTCTTCTGGGCAGACACCGCCCTAGTTTCACTTTTCCTCCGCGGTGCACTTAGGCCCGATGGTCCACCGTACATATCTTGTGTCCCCCACTTGGGCCCTGGCTGTTGTAATAGTAAGCTCTTTGTAAGCCCGTTCCTTCGTAGCCTATTCGAAGAAGTTGCTGATCTCTATCTCACAATTAAGACTGCCTTTCTTTAGCTATCTACCATCTCTAATGGAGCTGGGGAATCTTCAGGCTCTCTCAGTTAGCACATTTGGTGCTAGACTGCTACCCAGTATGGCCAAAACTTATTCCTCTACCCCCGTGCAAGGTATCACTCCTAAGTTCCCCTAGCGGTTACACATCCTGCTGATCATGCTACCGTCGCTTCAGCTTCTGTTGCTCTTCACGGTGCCAGCGCCAGCAGATATCTTAACGGTACGTTGCACAGAGCTTCCCTCTGAGAAGCTGACCGAGCGGGACGGCACTGCTTGTGTGCTCTGGTCCCCCTAAGAGAGAGGTGTATTCCCAGCTACAAAACAGACGCCTCAGTAGTTGGGATAGTGGATGCGGTACGATTGACTTATGAGTTTCTATGCATCTCCCCTCACCACTGGGTAGTCAAGTTCACCAAGCTATCGACCTGAAGTATGGCGGCCTCCAAGGTCGTCTGTACTGGCAGATGGTGTCTATGCAGTGACATCTGCAAAACGCAGCAGGGATGGTCCACACGCCCCCAGCACGTTTTGTCAATTTTATGGCCTGATGCTTGAGCCCACGAAAAAAAAAAAAAACAAAGTACTCCGGGCTCTTCTGTCTATATGCGCTTACTATGCTCTCGGATACACAGCTCTACGAGCGAGGCTTTGCATAGTCTGGTGGCTAGTAGGCCCTTCCTCGTTACCCATAGCGTTTCTGATGGCAGCTGGGAGTGGTCTGAAGGAGAAAGTCCCAGGTCGCTATAACTATGGTTCCAGGAGGGAACGAGGACGCTGGTCTCAAGGCCATACTTCGGCCTCCTGCAGAGCTTGCTCATTCCTAGAAGCTGACCTCACGTGATATATAGTTTCATGGTCTCTATGTCTATGACTGTCCGCCCTGTCATTGGACTGATTACCACATGTAGTCAGAGCCGTCATGCCTGCTGGCATTCACATTGCGTTTATGATGCAGCGTCTCGTTCCCTTCGGGGCGGGAACAGGTTTACATGCCGAAAAGTTTTGCGGTTGTAGTTGACCATTAATATTGTAGTACAAAATATGCGATGTGTTTAATTCATACTACAGTGAATCATTGAACACAATTCGGAAATTTGAAAAAATCGATAATGTAAATCAGATCACAACATTTGACCACCAGGTTCCAGCGTTCACAACAACACTATTTCAACAACACGCGATGTTATATGGCCTAACGGTAACCCTTTTGAGCCTGTCGGATCGTGTGCTGTTGTCAGCATAAGGCTTCAAATGTAACAATTACAACTGTTTCGTTTTAGCTTAGGAACACTCCGTGGAGTTTGTTACATTAGCGTCGATGCGCGCGCCCCCCCCCCCCCCCGTGCGCAGGTTCCAGTTCGAAGTTGCGAAGGAAGTATGTAAGACTCCGGTCCACGGTCGTAAAACTTGGCAACCAAAAACACAAAACTTAGTGGACTAGCCACATGAGTAATTGCTATGCAAGTACCAGTTAAGACCATGTGTTTAGAAATGTCGATGCGCAATTCAACACTGTTGACAAATAACAACCACCCGCGTTGAGAGGGTTTTGCGATGTGGCGCTAAACATCTCGTTTCGTTATCAGATGTTGAATTTAACAAATTTCAGTATATAGCACGCTTCTTGCTGTAGTTTAAAGGGAAATCATAGTCGATCTCGGCCCGGAGTACTGATATCTCCGTGCAAGTTTCTGTCTGGGAACACAACACAACAGGTTTGACTGTCTCTCGCTGTTGGTACAACACTTATTCCTTGAAATCAAGCCTTTCAAACACTGCCATCACATCTCGACTCACACGCACAGCTCATGCCATCCAGGTGTTTAAGCGAGACGTCGTTACATTCATTTGTGAACCGGGATAAACATTATTCTCTTCATATTAACCAGGGAGTGGTACACTAGTATATGATTCGCAGTGGAACCACGCACTCGGCAATCAAGCACTTGAATACCGATGGCTTTGATACAATAGATTGAGGAAAACGCTCACACTATCTTCGTTATTCACCGTCTTTGATTTCCATGTTTTTTGAACCTGAACCGCTTCCTAAGTCGAGCTCCCGATTCACGTTACACAGATGCTGATGTAATTCCCTGCGGCATAGGTACAGCTCTTTTGGAGCGCACTGGAGATGCACGCGCAGTGAAATGAATTTAGCTAAAAACACGGCAGTACAAAAATGTTGGAACCACGCAGTTCAAATTTCTACCTTATTGTACGATCTCAGACGTTAACATTATGTTTTAACTTACATGCCGTTTAAAACAATGAGAGGCGGCGGACTTGCGAGTTACAGCGCCGCCTCTGCGTTCATTCTACTCACTTACAACGGTCGCAAAGCGCTGCGACTTACGTCAGCGGGGTCACACAGCACAACACACACACACGTCTCGAATCATGCTTCTCAATCGTCCCAATCCGCAGCAAACGAAAATATATAAAATAACTTGGTTATATGCTTCACCAATTATAGAATTACAAAACTGAACCGCATTGTTCCTCACACCATAATACCTGCATAAGGGAAACAGGTCAAGTTATACTCAAAGCAGAGCTCCATCTTAATCGATTATTAAAGGGAACTTGAAACAGAATACCCTAGTCATTCAATCAACAGGCTGCTCACTGAAACGGCCCAGCGATTCACAACTGATGACGAGCCATATGAACATACAAATAACTGCACGCTGGTATAGTAATATGCCAAGAGTATAGTGAAACAACCCACAATTGACAAATTACAGCACAGATACCAAACAGCCATCGGCCAGTTTAAGACATATAACCTTGTGTGAGCACAAAAGCACTTAGATACTTCTCATTTTCATAAAAATAGGCCTTTATTAGAGTAAAATCAGAAGACCCATAATAAACTAAATCGACCACATAAATCACACGCAACATACCACATTCACACAAGTTGCAGGGAGCGCGAATAGAACAATAGGCAAGAGAGTGAGTAATTATGCAGAATAGGAAAATGTGACAAATCCACAGTGTATAGTAGCAAAACGTGAAATTGCATAGACACATGAACAACCAGTCTAATCACTTATTAACCCTCGACAATGAGATTCCTCTACACATAGGTTAAAACATTATATCACAATACCCAGTACAGATCAGTGAGTCTGGAGGCTTACTTGCGTTGCCTTGTTTACGGAGGTTCCCTTTAAGTTCAGTCGCTGACAAGCGAGGTTTCACACGAAGTTGCTGCGAATTTCACGCTGGAAAGTCTTCAGTAGTCCCTATGAAGCCTGACGATCTTGGCAAGCCCAATGGATTGAGGCGTTGGCATGAAGATACGCCAAGCGTGCGTAGGCGCTGTACTGCAGTTTCAAGCCAGGGAACACGTCAGAGAAGCTCAGACCTCGGGAGGGACACGGCTGTTACACACAACAACTCAAATAACTCCGAACCGAAGAACTACTCAAAAACGTGAAAAGAAAAAGATAAAACTGATTGACTGAGACTAATGTTGGAACGTGAGTCTCTTCTCAATCGTGGCATAAGTAGCCGCAGGCGGTGCCAGGCCGGAGCACGACTGGAAACGCAGCCCGAACAGAACGCTAACAAGTAAGCAACAAAGCATGACTAAAAAGAAATAAACTAAACCCTCAAACAACACAAAAAGCAACAAAAAAACACAGTAAACAAGAAATAAAGCGCCGCATGATGACTGAGCAAAAAGCTTGGACAAAATGCTAAACAAGCTAGAAAGCATGACTAAAAGTTTTTAACAAACTACAAGCAAAGCAAACCAACGCCGCGCTATACTGATAACAAAAATGCCTTGACAAAAAGCTAAAGATAGCTAAAAAAGCATAATTCTGACATGTGTCCTGACAGTATTTAAACAGGCGCCTTTTGGCGCCACCACCCTCACATGTGTTATCTTGACCAATTAGCGCATACTAGTTCTTTTACTCAGGCGTGTGGTGCATTGCTCTACTACCCACCCAATCATGTGAATCAATAGTATATCTTACTCACACAAGCTCGGTGGTGTCCGAATTTCCCGCCTCTTGCAGTATAATGTTTGGCTCATGTATGTCACTATTACAACCCGCGGAAGAATATTGTTGACATTTGATTTTTTTAAACGATTGACAATAACGATGATACGTGTCAGAGCAACATTTCATAAGATACAGATTATATAGGATTTCGAACAACGACACATAACTAAACACTGCAGAAATACTGATACCTTAAGACTATTCAGAGAGTTATTTAAAACAAGACCTACACGATTACAGTGATTAGAAAAAAACATTAAAATCAAATGTAGTACTCCGGTATACAATAAATGAATATCGGAGTTAAGTGCAACTGGATCCTGAAACTGATTCCATTTATAGAATTCTTTTTTACGTTCATTTGGTGTGCTGTATATGGACCATTGGAAAGGCATTCTCTGTGCCCATTTACAATGGGAACGTAAGGAATAACGCTCCTACTGGAGACAGCAGAGGGATTTACACAGGCTCTCCTTCAGATGATCAAGTCATGGTCTTGCTAGGTATGGGGGAAGATCAATCCCAAACGATCTTCGATCTTTCCACTGTCATGGCAGTTACCATGTGAAGTCTCAGACTGCGTCCATCCCATCTTCCGATTACTTGCCCCAAATTAAGACAATCTCTTCTATCAGAATTGCAAAGAAAATGTCCAATAATTAGTTCTACATGGTGTATAAATGTTGACAAGCTGTATCTGTGAAAAGATTTGGTATAGTTATCTTGGTTCTCAGACCGTGGTGCGCAGGAGTTGATTGTTGAACAAAACAAAAAAAAATCCTGCCTTCTGTGGGGACTTCTCGGAGCTCATAGTTTCAACCAGCTCCCTAGATCGAATCTTTACATGAGATCTGGTTCAGCGACACTACAATTCAACCCACCAGCTAATGACTGAGAGTACCGCATCGGGTGTATGCTTGCTGCGTCTTCTGCTCGCTGATGATGGTCTGGTGTACAAGTTCATCTTAGTGCATCGATTCACATTTATGCGGACGTTGTTTGTCGGAAGGGAATGATAACCGAAATACGAGCAGTAAATGGCAGTATATATCCTGCGGACAGATACGTACCACTACCAAACACCAACACTGCGACCATCACAAACTACAAAAAACTACAGCACAAAACACCGGTTCTAGTCGGGACAGAGCGAGAAGCCGCAGCGTTTAGGAACGCGCCCCATCTCCGCCACACATGAATGGATCTATACTGTTTTAATCATCAGGGCGGGGTTTTTGCTGCCGAGATTACTGAGAACAATCACATACCAAGTGTTCTGATATTAACTAGACCCACATATGTTTTTCAAAGAGCATCAATACTTTCAATAGAAGAGATCTAATATAGAACTAGTAATCCCAAATAGAATTAATGAGCACATTAATCATCAAACCCCCTATTTTTTTTTATTTTGAATTGAGACACTCTATGTCGCCATATAATATTTTAAATAGATCAGTGATTTTGTTGAAAATTAAAGCCCATTATTACTCAAGATTTAAGCGCCCTACTTTGGAGTGATATCGATAAAGAAAAAACTACCCCAAGCTTTGTTCAACTTTATGGTCTCCATGTTGTTGATCTTTAAACATTCCTGACTGTTCATGGACGTTAACTTGAGATTTTGAGGAAGCAGGTCTGTACATACAGAATCTTCGTAAAAACTACAAACACTGTATTTTCCACATTGGAAATGTAGAATCTCTCGTATATTTTATACCTATGGTGAAAAGACCAAATTTTTAGGACAACACAACAGTGAGATATTTAGAGAATAATCTAGGACACAAGTGTTTGTCCCATAGAACCTAGACACAAATGAGTCCAACTTACTGCATTGGCTTTGGTAATATGTTACAAGACCAGGAACAGAAAATTCCCCAGTTTGCATAATTTGATTTAGACTCGGTTTAGGATTCGGAAAAAAGGGAAAAACCTAGTTCTTATTTAGCGACCCAGAATTCTTGATTTAGGCACACCAAATATAAAGTTCAGTCCATCATTGTCACCATACTGTAAAAAAACTTACTATTGATCAGGGTGTGCCATCTTGCGTAAATGCAGACTGTTCGCAATTGATTTCATCTACAGTCTCTTGGTGTGCAAAAGTGTATTAGGGAAGGTCCCAGTCGTTGTGTCAAAAATACAAAATGCAAGCACTTTAATTAACACCAAAATCTGCTTCCAATTTTAAAGAAATACTGAACACCACATAGAGAAGTGTAAGAAATTAAAGTTCTCATACAGATCCAGATTCAAGATTTTAGGCAAGTTGAAACTAGATATGTTAGGATGATCTGAACTATCTTGCAGCATTATACATAATCGTAAAGATAAGTAGTATTGATAATAACCTCATCCCCTTATAAGGTACTAGGAGAAATTGGTGATAAGGATCACAAACTACAAACAATCCTCCATATACTAGTTTCAGTCAGATCCCAATGCATAAGTAAAAGATTTACCTCAATAAATCACCCAAAAATAACAAAGATGTACTCAGACATGAGGGGTTTAGGAAGTTGTGAACTCTGACACCAAATTGATCACCTTTTACACAGCAGCACAAAGTGAAGTAATAGACATATAGTTATAATAAATGTGACGCAAGCGGACCAATGAAACAATCGGCAGACGGAAGCAAAATGTTTGCTACTGTCTCTCCACACAAGTCATTCAGCAATGTTTCAGCATTATCGACCCATGGTTCATTACCGTTGTGTAGGAGCAGAGGAGTTTAATAACAAATAATTCATGCCTCGAACTCCATGAGTATAATTGCGCGATGACCTCAAGGCCCGGAAACCTTTTCTGACAATTCAAGGAACAGCACGACAGCACAGGCAAAAAGCCAGTGCGCGAAGATACAGAAGTCCCGCAACTTTGCCTCCGTTCCTTTTGACACCACTTTTATATTTATACAAACTCGTTGCCGTCATTGTTTCTACTCTACACAGCAGAATAGGATGAGCCAGCTGGCTACCTTAACACGCTTATATGACAGGTCCTCGCTATCTTCTGAAATTTTAAGAATAACCCACAAGAACATCCAACGAGAGCTCGACAGACATGCTCCATGTTTTCATCCAACAAACATGTTCAAGAGAAAAACATTATCAATGGGACACCTTACGAGTTGAAATGTGGCACACACCACATTTTTGCCAACGACTAAATCCTAAAGAAACTCCTGAACTGCTTATCTCGGTCCAGCGACAAACAATTTTCAAACAAATGCAGCCACCTCCACCCAGTCCATTTCCATCTTCTACAAAGCCCAATAATGCGGAAGTTCATCAGATTTCAGAGCTTTGATGGCAAATACTGTCCAAGGCTCCCTGGTGATTCCAGGATGGTTGAAAAACTCTAAGGAGGACTTGATGCTACCATTCCGTAATTCCTATCAAACCATCCAGAAAATATAGTTCCTTGAATCCGCAATCTGTTAATTACTCGCGGGTTAGAACCAAATGTCGTATAAACAATTTAACCACAATCCCTTTCAAGCAGAATGCAAAGGAATGGCGTTCTGAGGACACCTAGGGCGACAGCACACACTGATATGCTTTTAACACACATACTGGATGCCCTGAATTTAGCGACTAAGGACATACCACGTCGGAACCAACTGCAATCAGAACAGCAATGAGTCCGCCTCATAATGGGCTCCTTATGTTTTTAACCCTGGTATGGGATAACAAAGTGAGCAGCAGGCAACTTGATTTAGCTGCAGTCACGATGCCGGGTATTTTTTGTGTGGGGGCTGGGGCTGACACACACTGACTCACAACACACAAATGCAAATAGCAACAAAATTATATAGTCACCAAATAATGATGAAGACGCAGGGCCAAACAAGAAAATACTTCGAAACTGCGGCAAAACATTCTTGTGTGACTACCTAAATGACGTGAAATAAGAGTCTCAGGGGCTACATTTTAACACTGTGGGGCACAGGTAGTTAGTCGTAGGCAAAAGACTATTTGAAAATAGTCCTCGTGCAAAACCTTGTTCATCTATAACAAGTGTTTCCATTTTCGCGATTAAACTTCAATTCTCCCCAACAAATACATATTACTTCATAGCGTCTGCTACTATCTTTCACGAAGACTGACTGCCTCAACAACAACATTCATGCTAAGAACACAACATCAGATTTATTGTTCAGCACACTTAACTCTCACCACTATACACAAAACACTTGACAAGGAGCTTCTGTTGAATTAGTGCATCCTCATGTTCACACCTTACATAGTCTCCACGCAGAACTTTGACATCATATCAACCTTAGCAGATCGGCATTTCAAAAATTGAACGTCGACAGAAAAGAATTAAACAATTCAGTTCATCGAAACTTTTGCCTTTGACGCCCGTGTTCACAAGCACCCATGCCTGGATGGAAAAAAAACGAGGGAGTAATAAACCCCTCAGCGATCAGACTGCCATCCTCTACAAGTTCGAGGTTCATGTGCATCCCTCCCCCCCCCACCTCCGAACGCAATAGGAACCCAAAAAAACTTTGCCACCTGACAAGGTCATTTCCTAGAAGATAATATCATAACTCCAGCAAACAGTGCCAGACGATAAAAGGTCCAAATCTAATTTTCCACTTCGTTGTGTGCACAAAGGAACCTATACACAGCCCTTTGATCACTAAACACCCGTACTACACCCACCGTACGAGTACCCAGTACATACCAGTGTACTTAGCCGAGAAAGCAAAAGCACTCGTCAAGTATGAAGGCACGGCACAGAACCGCGGTATCTCATTCAATTGTAGAATAGGCATCAACTCCAGACTCAGATGAGTGACAGACGGCACCTGCCCATTTTACGAATGAAACGGATCTCATACTCAAAGCATTCAGCCTCGCGCGACGCTGCGAAAGTGTCCGTGATAAGCGCAACCAACTTTTGGTTTTCAATGAATGACAATACACTTATTTATTCACATTGCCCTACACATCCGAACTTACATGTCACTCAGGTCTAAGACAAAATAAAACAAACTCACCTGCCTCCCCGGCACATCATAAGTGCAATGTTCGGAACATCAAACTGGATATATATAAATTTCGCCGTTACGCACTAAGTATGTATGTAACATCTAGACTCAGTAGTACTGCAAAGCAAGCCAACACACTTATGCAAAATGTTTCATCTCGTCAGATTCTTGATCATGTCTTCTGCAAGTCCCTTCATTTAAAACAAAGTATTAAAAGATTAAACAACCCACTTGGTTGTTGTTAGTGCTCAAAACTCAACACATAATATGTTATCCTGCCTAAAGGATAAGATTATCACTTATGCTAGTTCATATTCAAAAAATCACTAAGTGCCCTGTAATATTTTCACCCTTTGAGTACCACACACAAGCTGCTACTGCCATCTTCCTATAATTTAGTTTGAAGTCATCATGACGCACTTCTTACATTATTTCATGGCGATTCTTCAACCTAACATGGAAATCAGGAAATTACATTCAAAATAATTTGGCAAGTATAAATGGATACCCCAAAATCAGCAAAAAAAACCAAAAAAACAAAAACAAACAAACACCTCTCTGAAGTCATTGATAATTTCTTGATAGTACTCAGCTTGCCCAGTTAACGTTTGTGTATAAGCGGTATGCAGAGTCTGCCTGCCTCTTCCACCAAACAAATCTATCTCTCTTCCTGTTTTGGATTACATGGTTATATTACATTCAGACGTATAGACAAGCTATGCCACTTCAAGGAAGTCTTACTAAGATGCAAGTCAATTCAAATCTCCATCAAAACGTCATATTGATATGCAATGAGAGGGATGTCAAACCAGATTTTTCACAACACAAAACCGTCAGAAAATTCACTAGACATAGGAGACAAGCCGATCTACAAGACAAATCTGCAAATAACTATCTCAGAGGTCCCACTGGCCATATGTGAGAATTGCGAATTATTACTCAGCGAAATTGGCCTTCCAGAAAGGCAGCCAAACCCACCTTTAATTTGGCAACATTTAGGAAACAATGAACAGTCACAATTTGACTTTCCCGAAATCCCCCCACACACTTCGCAAAAAGGAGGAACCCAATGTACCTTGTAATTCAAATAAGGGAGTAGTAGAGCGCATGGGAAAGGGCCAACTCACATAAGAAATAAATCATATTCAGATAATAGCCATCCAAAGAGCATGGCGTACAATATTTCCAAGCTATTTGCTGCCTCTACCCGTACTTTAGTGTTGAACAATCATTTGTTCTTTATTTGTCATCTAAACTCTGCTTGACACGATTGTAAATTAATCATTAGCGGGACAATATGATATTAAAAGTGAAAGATAACTTTTATCAGTTGGAACTCCCCCGTGGTCAGCTGAATTTCCTAGCATCCTCGGTGTACTGTTCAAGTAAATTTTGCAGTATTACAAGTTCACAAACAATTAATGATAAAATGTATAACCTGACATTGACAGTAAAAATACACCAAAATGAGATACTTCATGCCGTATTTTATGTGCACAAAACCTGACACAAATACACCCATATAATTTTGTGTCCTGTAACTATCAGTACCACAAAACATGCATGATTTTTTTTTCCCCACCTTGCATTTGTAATAATTATCTGCACAATGCTTATTGTGAATATTGCAATTTACCCATTAATTTTATACGTGATGATGTTAATATTCCCAGTCACGTCCGGTGACTTTATGACCGGTTTACGCCAGTGCTCAACGAAGATAAGACTGGATGATGTGTTAGACCGATTGATCCTCAAAGTGAGCCGTCATCTCTACCTCTCTATCGCGTTGAAACTGTCATCTATCAATAAAATGTGCACACCACACACAGCCAAAGTGTAACGGATCATGCCTTCTCATTCTCTCTCCGACTTTTGTGTTTGCGGTTATCTTACTCTAAACTGTGTGTTATATGACCCCAAGATGGGAATATTGTCGCTGGCCAAAATCGTAGTTTAGTATTGTTACCTTCCTCAGTTGCATGACTCCTTTGATATTAGTACAAAAGATTGACACATCAGGAAGAAAGCATATTCAACTCTCTGTGATGAACTTTAAACCCAGCATGCCTACCCGTCATCTCTAATCACTTTATTACATTTGTCTGGACTCCGAGAAATTAGTCAGCATTTTGTACATATCTTACTATGATCTGGATCAGGGTAAAATGTTTTCAGCCACGGGACCATGAATTTGTGCATGCTTGCAGATGATTAAGACATGTGAACCATTTAAACATGAAATATTCTCGGTCGTATAGACAAACAGAAATGATTTAGCTCAGACAAAAACACAATCACAGGTTTGAGGTCCAAGCCAAAGCTTAATGTTTGTACTGAGTTCAAGCATTCATTCAGACTGTAGTGATTGAACAACTTACCAACATGAGAGGAAAGATGCGAAGTATGAATGAGAAATCTGATTGCTCAAGTTCTACAACCCTAGGTTGTTTGTTGTTATTTGTCTGACTTGACAGTCGTGTTTCACTGGTGTGTACTTGCACCAAGCCTGTGCGAAATGTAACCAACTTAGTTTGATAAGTGCCATCTGAGACATCATGTCTAACTGCTTCCACACAGGACACGACACATTTCGTGATGAAATGTAAAATATAAAACACCTATTGCAAATCACATCACAAACACACAGCATAGTAGCGGAATATGAAAAATTGAATTAAAAAGCGAAGGCTGTTTGCATATACGTAACCTAATAGCAGCCAACCATCAACACTGAACAGAAACCACCACTTCCTGTAGAGAAGGCCGGCAGGAAAAAAAAAAAAAATATAGTTTCAAATGTTGACCATCAAGCAATTAATTACCTGAGACAACCTTGAACCCAATATAAGATGGGCCTCACAGATTGACCCCATTGTAAGTGACACAAGAAACTAGAACTTATAATGCATATGCATCCGTGTAGGTGATTACAAACTTAAATATTGTAAAACTCAACAACACACAATCAGAATGTATTACCCAACAGACATTCTGAACATATGTTACCACACAAAGACTACAAAATCCAGACACTCAGATACACCAAAGCACCATGAATTACATTTTTAGTTTACACAGTTTGACCAGTGTTTTCTGTAAACAGAGATCTATTACCACTATAATTATGTTCTGGAATAGAACACTTCCAGTGGGCCTGGTTAATAATTGCGAACACAGTTTAGACCGGTGCTAAATCACAATCAGATCACTACGTTGCCTCCCCATAAAGGCACGAGGATGCAATGCCAAGTTTTAATATTTGTTAGTGTATATGCGATAATTGATAATACAGCATGTTGTGCACCAATATACATAGACCAAGAAATCCAAGAAACGTCCTTGTGATATAAAACAACTATAGATTTTTTATCCAACATAATAGCACCAAAGGTATGAATCCAACAGAATAGACCATGGTGAAGTAATAAATACAATCTAATATTAATATAAGCCTATTGATAATAGCGATAATATTATATGTATCTTATTCTTCAAACATGTCTATGGGAATGTATATATTCACACGCTTGACTATAATCCATTGGATCAATGTTGATCTTGTGGATCATTATGTTGATGTGATGGGATAAAGCTATAGCTTGAGTTTAATATTTCAAAAAGAAGGATTTCTAGGATTCTTGGTTCCTGATTATATTGTGTAATATATCCAAACAAGGAGACACAGGGCACAAGAGACGAAGTTCAAGACCTCGAACATGGAAACAAAAGGCAAAGAGTACACCACATTTATAATAACTAAAACTTAACAATGGAACAGACACAAACGTGTAAAATCAACTCATACACATGAAAACAACCCTCGACCCGGAACATGACGCACAATACAGAGGACAACACTTTGAACCGAAACCGGGGCAAAACAGGTCCATAATCCTGACATAAATCAACCCCTGGGTTGTATTTAAACCTAGCATCTATTGTAGCGGGGGGAGAGGGGCTTCAATTGTATTATTTTATTTTTTAATTTACATTATTCTAAACATCTTTTAAAATAATCACTACATAAACCCAACCACTCTACAACAGTCCGTGGATATCTTATGTCCTAATCAAACATTTGGCTTGACTGAGCAAATAAAGAATAATTGTTTGCTCAGGCTCACACAAATGGCAAAAAATGTAACATGCCAGTTCTACAAACATATGTAGCAAGAAAAATATCTATAGACAGATGGAACAATGACAGCAGAACCTGTGATCTAGAGACATCATAAAACCAAAACAAATGATTCCAAATACCTGCACTCAATTAAATACTAAATACAGTGTGATCCACCATTTGTCGTCAATTTATCGTACATTGATAGGAGAATTAAATACATCCACAATTTTAGTAATAGACATTTAATTTTTTGGGGGGGGGGGGGTATATCACACAGGTCTATTATATGTCCAAATCTAAATAAATGTGGTCACAAGCGATTATTCAATCCAATTCAAGTATAATTTGTATAGAGTCTTTTTAACAATACACTCGATTGTGCCAAAGCAACTATTAACACAGAAAATTCAAAGATTTCATACAATCTTTAGGAGTACTTTAGTAGGTGATCTGTCAGTATTTCATGTGCATAATGGCAGCACAACATCAAATCATAAAGACGAATCAAAACAGACGCTGAACCATATTTACCAGCAAATTATTACTATTTACACAATCAAACTTATAGCACAAATTTTGTAGTTTCCTATATTTGTTACCAGAGGTTATCATCATCTGAAGTCCTCTGACGGGTTAGGCATCATCTCTTCTCAGGTGTTCTGGATCTAGGCTTGAGCTAGTGACTAAATCCTAGTTGTACCAAGAGATGAATAAATCCTGTGGCAAAACAGAGAAACAAATACAAACTAATTAGCGTAGCTTCTGCATCCCAACCCAAGTAAAAATTAATTAGTTCTGACACCAGCTAAGAACTATCAATAGTGCATTTTGACTCAGATAGAAACTGCAGTCCAAAAGTTTGAGATGCCATTAATCTTTGAAATGCTTTTGGGACCACGAGATGTGCTTTAATTATCTAGATTTTAAACAGTAGAAATTGTCGTCTGTAACATTAGCAGAATGAGGACGTTGTTCCAGAAGATTTGTGGTCTCTGGCGCAAATGACAAAACCGCTCTACCCTCTTATAGTAGACTTTGCGATCACTAGGTACTAACCAAAAGTCCCCGCCTGTTGTGGGCCTTAGGATCGAGCGTTAATGAGATTGTATCGGGTTAGAAGACTAGTTAGAGTATGCCGAAGCTAAACCATTACGGGCCTGATAAAGTAATTAGATAATATTTTGTAATTGATAATGGAACTTAATAGGATTACACAAGTGCAAGAGACTGTAGAATTGAGAGGATAATAATGACCCTCTTTTCCTTGAACCGTTAAGTGTACTACTAACCACTGCAATATTTGTGCCTACCTGTAGCAGGTTTGTTTATTGACAAGAATCATGACACACACCTACGATAGCATTACAATAGTATCTAGTCTAGAAAAGGTCATGAATGACATGACTAGCTTTTCTGAATCAGAACATAGCTTTTCTGAATAGGAACATGGAGCTTTTCGCGCAATCATTATAGAAAACATCATTATTTGAATTTTAATATATAATTAATTTTGAAAACCACCAAACCATCAATATTGTTTTAAAATATCCAAATATTGTATCAGCTCAACAGATTCTGTTAGTGGCGGCTACCAACTAGAATTTCTGGCATGGACTGATTGGAACAACAAAAAACAAATAGGTTTGTTGGTGGTTTTACTGAACAATCATTTATCAGACACATTTACTTATAGTACCACTTATTATATAAGGACACAAGTCATGTCTAAAGGGACATGGTGGTAAACCTTTTCAAATCCTTAGTATTTAGCTTATTTACCATTCATATTATATTCAAAAGTGATACCATATTTATTCTGCGAAAATCCCGTGTTTCTTAAAATTATCTAAATGACTTTATCCTGTGATTAATTTCTTAGGAACAAAGAAGAGACCGCCAACAAGCTTGCTACCAGCTGGGCCTGATTACTATATTGACCGCATCAACTCCATGGCAGCTGTAAGTACTTCCTTTATTATCTGTATGTTTCTAACATGCACAAACAAACTTTGGGAGACCCTTTGTGATAAAAATCTGATTTTGGACACAAAATAATGTGGAGGAAAAAAATTATACTGAATAAAAATTTACCAAAACACACTTTGCAAGCCCACAGAGTTTATCAACAAATAAACAAACAAAAACAGTTCACTTGTTATTACTTGCACTAATGTCTGTTCATCCAGAATACTGAATAATCCATTTGCCACACTGGAATTATTTTTCATGGCACTTATTTACTGCCCATTGCACCAGTGTTAATGATGTTCATAGTTTCTGCTTATAGTGTACATACACTTATTACATAATCCATCTGTACAGTATCTTCATAGTACACCTATCTTTATATCATGGTGATAGTATTTAAAAATCTGTGAATTATGTCCCATAGTACTGTGCCTTGATCTGTATATGTATTGTACATTTTGTTAACATATTGTAGACACTGTATATGAAATCCTTTACTTACTGCTTATTGCACTTCTGGTTAGATGCTAACTGCATTTCACTGCCTTGTACCTTACATGTGCAAATGACAATAAAGTTGAATCTAATTTTATTTTTATCTAATCTAATATATTATATTCTAATCTAATCTATCATATGATGATCAGACGGTAAAAGAATCTGGAAACCTTGAAGGTATTATGTCTAAGAATGTCAGCTTTTTTTTTATTTTATTTTTATTTATTTTTATATTTTTTTTTTTAACTATTATGTGACACTAGTAGGCAAAACTATTTAGTGATATTTTAGTTGACTCATGCTAGCAAAATCTCATTCATGCACGTTTGTGCGTCGGTGATAGACTGCCAAAATGTAATCACCCTAATGTCCTTATAGAAATGTAATATAATATTAAGCTACCTTGCAGATGTGAGCTGCCCCTGGCAACACGCATTGTTTAAAGTTCAACTGATTTTGCAGATGTTTGTTGGCTATTGACTTGGTTTAAATAGAATAATCTCTCTTTGAACAGTGGATTCCCAGCATTGCTCTAGTACCCCCCTTTCCATGCAAATTGTCGTCATTATTGTCATCTTAAATGCTTTAGCAATCGAGGCCTTGATAGAGAGATACTGATACTGTTTTTTTTGGGTCAGACTGTGTTGAAAAATAACAGCTGTTAGTTAAAGGAGTTCTATGCTTTTTTGCATTTTCAACCTCCTACAGTGCAAAATGGTCCTATTTGTGCATGAAAACGGCCTGCAAAGATACAACGCACAAACTCCACTCCAAAGGTAGTTAATTTCTATATCAGTAAGCACTCTTTCTGAACTACCTCAAATGCTTTGATTGTAGTCCTGAGGTCTTTTTTTTACAAGAACATACACACCACAATATCCCTAATTTAACTAATTCCTGCCCAAGGCATATGCAAAAAAAAAAAAAAAAAAAAAAAAATATATATATATATATATATATAATATATGTATATGTATATATATACACTGTAAAAAAAAGTCTGTAGTTTTACAAAAATAATCTTTGGCAGCTGTGGTTGCCAGAATACTTTTGTAAAAAATACAGAAAAACTGTAAACACAATTACGGCCAAAAACTGTAAATTTTACAGTATAAAACTGTTATTTACAAACAAGAAATTTGAATGTAAACCAGTAAATTCAACAACGCAAACTGCTATTAAAATCTGTTTTGTACCTTTAACATACTGACAACCCACATAATAATGCAGGTGGTAAAAGAGAAAGCCACATGAAGAATCGAAGTTCATCACAAGTAGCTTCGCCACAAGCAGAAGTTTTATTAAATATATAGAAGGTGCACAAAAGTCATTCATGCAAACACAAAACACCATCATGGTGACACACGATACTTAAACAATTCAATAAACTTTCATTAAACAGCAGAAGATGTAACATAAAGCCCAATGTACAACTGATAACAAAAAAAACTATTAAAAAACATGATTATTTAAACAAAATACTTTCAAATGTGGAGCGTCACACAGGGAATTCTGGGAATATCAGTTTACAGTTTTTGACTGTAAATTATACATTGATTTGTTCTTTTTTTATTTCTAAAAACTGTAAAATTAACAGCATTTTACTGTAAAATTACATGAATTGTCTGGTTAGATCTTTTACAGTTTTTTTCCCCTGTATATAGTACAGGAACTTACTGTTAACCTATTAACACTTTTTTTTGTAGCGTTTTTACACAATTGTACAGTTAAAAATGACACTTATTTTTTTACAGTGTATATATATATATATATATATATATATATATATATATATATATATATATATATATATATATATATAGATATTAATATTAATAATAATAAATAAGAAGGAGAGGGGCCTGGTTGAGTTAGTAGTTAAGTTAGTAGTTCAAGAGACACAGTTTCCCACATCTAATACTGTATATTTATACACATGCAGCCATTTACATTCAGAGACATAACCAACTGTTTATGTGAATTTTGTGTTTATGACAGTTGAGGACAGAGCTGGCTCCCTGTGCATGCACTTTATGTGCGCACTCAGAAAACCATATTTCAGAAGTTTAAACTGACAAGATTTTTTAAAAGAAAAGAATAAACTTTTCATGATAATAAAGAAACTGCAAGGTCATGTGAGTGTGAACGTTTATAGAGATGATTATCAAAATTGATTAGATGTTTTATTTGTTGCGTAAGCTGCCAAGCACAGCCCTCTTCTGGAAAAGGGGGCAGGGAGCAGTATTTTACAGTGGCCGAGAAAGACATGCAAAAACAAATCACAATTCTGAAAACAAAATAACAAATTCAGAATCAGAGTCAGAATCAGATCAGGATCAGAATCAGAATTAGCTTTATTCTCCAGGTGTGCGCAAACATTTGTTGTGATTTTTAAAAGCTGCTCCTGGTACATTCATACATACCTACATACACATCTGACATGAGAACAGAAAACATTTAAATAGTAAGACTTAACAATAAATAATAAATAATAATGTATATGAATCTGGAACAGCAGTTTATGTACAGATTTTTGTACATTATTTACTCTATATACAGGTGTATAAATAAAGAGAAATGTATAAGTATTAACATAATACTTGAGAAAGAGGCATTAATTAAAGATGGAGAGTTAATTACAGAACACAGGCAATGATTAATGTTTTAGTTGTTTAAGCTGGAGATGGCATGGGGTGGGGGGTGGCCGGGGTTTTATGCCTAGATGTTCTAGTGCACAGAGATCTGTAGCATCTGCCTAAGAGGAGAAGTGCAAATGGGTTGTGTCCGGGGTAAGAGGGGTCTTTGATGATGTTACATGCCCGTTTCTTCACTCTGGAGTTGTTTAAGCCCTGAAGGCTGGGCAGGTGCACACCAATGATCCTTTCTGCTGTCCTAACAGTCTGATGCAGTCTTCTTAAATCTGATTTGCTGGCAGACCCAAACCAGACAGTTATAGAAGAGCACAGAACTGACTCAATAAACAGCTAAGTAAAACTGTGTCATCTGTGCCTGTGGCAGGTTTAACTTTTTCAGCTAACGAAGGAAGTACAACCTTTGCTGGGCCTTTTTCACGACTGAGTCAATGTGAATGTCCCACTTCAGGTACTGAGAGATGGTGGTGACCAGGAACCTGAATGACTCCACTGCAGCCACTGTGCTGTCCATGATGGTGTCCACTATCATCTCCACAGTTTTGAGCATGTTCAGTGCCAGGTTGTTGTAACTGCACCAGACAGCCAGATGCTCAACCTCTTGTCTGTAAGCAGACTCATCGCCGTCCTGGATGATGCCGATGACTGTAGTGTCATCTGCAAACTTCAGGAGCTTGACAGAGGGGTCAGCAGAGGTGCAGTCATTTGTGTAGAGGGAGAAGAGCAGTGGGGAGAGAACTGAGGAGCTCCAGTGCTGATGGTGCGGGTGCTCGATGTGAGTTTTCCCAGTCTCACTAGCTGTTTGCCTTTCTGTCAGGAAGCTTGTGATCCACTGACAGATGGAGGCAGGTACTAAAGAGCTGTGTCAGTTTATTCTGAAGGGTGTCTGGGATGATGGTGTTGAAAGGCGGAGCTGAAGTTCACAAACAGATCCTTGCATAAGTCCCTGGTTTGTCCAGATGTTGGAGGATGTAGTGCAATCCCATATTAACTGCATCATACACAGACCTGTTTGCTTGGTAAGCAAACTGCAGGGGGTCCAGCAAGGGTCCAATAATATCCTTCAAGTAGGCCAACATCAGTCTCTCAAATGACTTCATTACCACAGATGTTAAAGTAACAGGTCTGTAGTCATTAAGTCCTGTGATTTTTTGGTTTCATGGGTACAGGGATGATGGTGGAACATTTGAAGCAGGAGGGGACTACACAAAGGTCCAGGGATCTGTTGAAGATCAATGTAAAGATTGGTGATAGCTGGACAGCACAGACTTTGAGGCAGGCTGGAAAGACACCATCTGGGCCTTTGGCTTTCTTTATCTTCTGCTTTCTGAATCATCTTCACAGATCTTAAGTGCAGGCTGAGAAACAGTAGGGGGGAGGGAGGGGGAGAGTGTTGATGGCTGTGCTGTGAGATGGTCGGAGTGGGTGTGGGGTGTCAGACCAGTCTTTTTCTTTTCAAACCTGCAGTAAAACTCGTTCAGGTCTTCAGCCAGTTGTTGATTGGCCTCAGTGCTGGGGGATGGGGTCTTGTTGCTGGTGATGGCTTTCAGGCCATTCCACACTGATGTAGAGTCGTTGCTTGAGAGCTGTTTTTTAGCTTTTCAGAGTAGTTTAACTTTGCCACTCTTATCTCCCTATTCAGTGTGTATTTGGCCTGTTAGTACACGGCTTTGTCCCCCACTCCTGTAGGTGTCCTCTTTGGCCTGGAGAAGCTGTTTGAGTCTTGCACTGAACCAAGGTTTGTCGTTGTTAAATGTTAAATAAATCCTGGTGGGAACACACATGTCCTCATAGAAACTAATGTAGGACATCACGGTGTCAGTAAGCTCGTCCAGATCAGTAGCTTCAAGCTCAAAAACACTCCAGTCAGTAAGTTCGAAGCAGGCTTGTAAATCCTGCTCTGCTTCAACAGTCCATCTCTTTACAGTTCTTACTACAGGTTTAGCAGATTTGAGTTCTGCCTGTAGGCTGGTAGAAGATGAACCAAACAGTGATCAGAGAGTCCCAGAGCTGCTTGGGGGACAGAGTGGTATGCGTCCTTTAAAACAGTATAGCAGTGGTCCAGTATATTGCTGTCTCTGGTGGGGCATATGATGTGCTGTCTATATTTAGGCTGTTCACGGGTGAGATTAGCCTTATTTAAAATCACAGAGAACGATAATGAAAAGAGCCTGGATAACATTGTTCTGTGTGTGTGATCTGATCAGCCAACAGTTCTAGCACAGTTTTCACACATGCATTTATGAGCAATGTACACACACACCAAAACAACTAAGGAGAATTCCCACTGTGAATAAAAATGCTTACAGTTAATAAAGAGAGTTTCCAAACTCCTCTAGGGGTCCAAGGGTGTTTTGGAGGCCTGGAGAAGTTTTGACATGCCCTGGCATTTCGTCACCTTAGAATTATAAGGTTCTACCTGCTTTCTGAGCAGTTTTGAAATACTGAGCTTCAAAGTTTTTGCATTCCATATAGCAAAAATGATATGGGGAACAAGTTTCTTTAAAACATGAAAATGACAGGGACCCTTTGTATTCTAAATGTACAATATCAAAATCCTCTCAAATTTGTAAATGTGGATTTATGGAATGGGTCAAATGCAGATGGAACCTTCTAATTCTAAAAAAAAAAAACACTTTTCGCTTGGAAGGTTCTATCTGGCAAACATTTTTTTGAAGCAATAATTTTCAAGATACACAAACAGTTTACTTATAATTTGATTCAAATGTAAAAATGAGTTTGTTGACATGCATGAAAACCGTTACATTTAATGGTTTTTATGACATTTATTTCATATTTTAAATGGATTTTTTTTTCTTGATCATGTTAAGCATAAAATGCAGTGCTAAATACTTTGTCCAGTGCAGATGTTAAATTTAGGCAGGAATATGATGGGTAATTTAACACATTATTGCAGGAACCATTTAAGTTTAAGTTTCCTTTTGTTTAGACAAAGCAGCTACTGTAATAAATCTGACCAGGACTTTATTCCACAGAAAGTGGGACAGGTAAAATGGCTTTCTCTAGACATCAGTATGGTTGAAATAACATGCTAATGTTTATTGTTGTAATTAAGACCAAATCGATTAAATTGTTGAGTTTTTGACTTTTAAAGCTTAATATTGTAAAATTTAAGCACATTTTAAAGACTAAAAAAAAAAACAACAAAACGGCAAGAAAACAGACTATGCTTCAGCAAAGGTGTTTAACAAAGTTTAATAAACATTGAAAAATGTTTCACTGACTATATATAATTAAAAATATTTAACATTTAAAATATTTAAATTACTTCAACTATGCAACAACTCATTTTTACCAAAAATGTAAAATTTATCATTTTCATCTCACTTAATGTAGAATACACTTAATCAAATAACATACAGCTCAGTGGCTTTGTTTACACTGCCAGTTAAATGTGACCCATTCCGAATTTTTTCTCATATGTGACACAGATCGGATCTGTTTTATGACTGTGTAAACGGGAAAAAAACAAAAAAAGCATGCATTCGGATATTTCAAGATCAGATTCAGGCTTCATTCACATGTGGAAATAAATTGGATATAAATCATATTATGTGCCAATGTGACTGTCATGTAAACAGGCAGATCGGATTTTCTGAGGCATTGCGTTCTATACGCAGAGGGCAAACCAAGTGGGGGGCCCCAGGCAAAATTAATATGCTATGAGGCCCTTTTTAAAGATTATTTTGTTAATATGTTTTCGTTACCAAGATATATATTTACACAACACAGAAAAAAAATAGTTAAAAAACATATAATAGAACAAATAAATTAGTCTTCATCTTTATGGCAGAAGATACAATACTGTACAAATACAATCTTGCAGAGTATAGTACAATGTGAAAAATATGTACAATGTGTACATATATAGTGTGTTGGCTATTTTGAGCTACAGGCAAAAAAAAAAAAAAAAATTATTTTTACAGTAATGGATGTATCACCTTAAAAATGGTGCTTACGAGCCTTAGCTACAGCAAATGCTGTCACTATGGTCCTCCATATCCAAATCAGTGTCAGTGCTGATAGCCTCTCTTGGTTCATTGTTGACCTGAGGTATGTTTTTATCAGCTTTACTGGTTTTATTAGACAACTAATTAGACAACTAATTATGTTAACTCAACTAATCTGTGCCAGTTTGAAAACGGAGGCCGACGCATCACGAGGGGAAAAAAAAGCAAGCACATCCAGCATAACAGGTGAGGGGGGTCCCCGAGGGGGGATGCAGATAAATTGCTCTATGTTATTAATAATGACATTTCTGATTGTTCAATGGTCAGCCGTCAGGGCCCGCCTCAAAATGTCTACCTTGCCAATTGTCTGCCTTGCCTGCCCTATTGCTACGCCTCTACGTCATTAAAACCTATGACAATTTGGTACTTCTCCACGGTTTAACGACGTCATATATGTCGGATCTATTTTGAGCTACAGGCAAAAAAAAAAAAAAAAAAAAAAAATTGTATAAAAATTTAAATTTTCAAGCAGAAGTGTTTGTGAGCAGGTTGGGCAGGTTGGTATTTCACGGGCAGGTGGGGATTATGCAAATGTGTTACCCAGTTATGTATTTCGGTAACAGGCAAAGATTCGAAAATATGATGACTCGTTAAGGCGATTCAGAACCGACTCTCTCTTTTAAGAGACAATATCTTTATTTATCATGCCCTTTTTTGATTAACACAACTTTGCAGATTGTTTTGCTTTAAGGATAGCTACATTATAAACTGCAAAAGAGATATTTTTCAAAAAACCCTTATGGCCTGCTCTTTAATAATCAATTCATTTGTAATGAACACACTTAAGTTATTTTTACATTTGATTGTTTTTCGTACATGAATGCTTTAGTTTAGATATAAAATGATAAAAGATAAATGCATTATTTTTTTCTTTCCATTCTATATGTTTTTTTTTTGTTTTGTTTTTTTTTTTTCATCTGTTCTTATTTATAATAGCAAAGATAAAAAAAAAAAAATAGCGGTATTGTGATTATTAATATAGTAATATTTTTTATTTTTATATTTTTAACTGCTCATTGTGACTCGTTTTGTCAGCACAAGTCACATGATTCTCATGCGATGTTTTAGATGGCCATGGCAAGTGTAAACACATAAATTGGGATATGGGTCACAATTGAAAGAATATGTAAATGGACAGCCAAAAAAAAAAAAAAACGGATATAGGCAACAAATCAGAATTGGGCATCAAGACCTGCAGTGTAAACGAGGCCAAAGAAAGCTGATCTTGATTGGTCCTCGTGTGTTGCATTCGAAGTGCTGAATGGCTCACACAGATAGAACCTTTTCGAACCAAGTTAAAGTCCCAAAATGTACATAACTTAAAAAAGAAACATCACATAATGTAAATAACTTGTCACAGAATATGCATATTTGATTAACTCAATTTTGACAAAAATGTCAGATAGAACCTTATAATTCCAAGGTGATGATTTGTGCTTTTGTCAGTTGCTTATAAACATATTAATGGCTAAAGTCTAATAACACTGTAATCAGCACAAACTGGGCTACAGTAATAAGTGAGCAGCATGTATGTACATGATTGTGTTCTTGAGAAAGCAATGTTTACGCGTGGTTAGTGAAAAAATATAAAAATTTTAAGTCACTGCAATAAGGCCATAAAACACATACAGAATATTTATTCACAATACTTTTGAGAACTGGATCTTGTACCCTAGAGTTTTTGCTTCAAAATGATGTGTACATTATCTTGTTTACTCGCTCATAGAAAACAATATATTGATTAAAACTTTTATAAGAAACTTTTTGAGTAGATAGGGTCTATGCGAGAAGGGTGTCAACTATCATGCATAATGCTGTGATTCACACTTGAAAGCCCGCATAATGAGCCTTTCAGTCAGGTGTGTGTGACTAAGAGGGAAGAGATACAAGACTGAATGTGAGGGACAAAATAAATATGAATATTGTTGGTTTGTAGTTTATTTAGAATATATTTAGCTATCACACAAAATAACTTGAGATTCACTTGCGAGTGCAGTTAAACAGTTTATTAGGAACAATCAAAGCTGACTTTCAAAGCTGAATTTTTAACATCATTACTTCAGTTACATGACCCTTCAGATATCATTCTAATATTCTGATTTGCACATTGGTTTCATATGGATTACTTTATCACAGAATATTTGTTTTCGTTTAAAAGTAGACATGTCAAGCTTTCTATAGATATATCTCTCATGACTCTTTGTTGATTATTTGCTGAGTTACAGTTCATTTTAATGACGCGTTCCTAAATGAAGGATCATGCAAAGACCAAGGCGGCAGACAGCGCACCCTGTTTGTTTTCTTTATTTTATAAATGCACAAAGTTTTTGTTGTTATTATTTTGTGTATACAAATAAAAGTAGACCCATTACAGATTAAATTGATGTATTGCAATTAAAACAAATAAAAAAACCAAAAATGTAATCAAATAAAATTTTAAAGTTAACAAGAAAAGAAACCACAAAACGCATATCCGCGTTTGTCGACCCCAGAGGGTTAAAAACTGTCATATCTGTACACCAGCCTTCATTGATGTAAAAAGATAATCCACCACGTCTTGTTTTACCCCACGACTTGGTGACGCAGTCTGCTCTGAATAGCTGGAATCCCGTTAGATGTAGCATGCTGTCTGGGATGGCTCTGTTCAGCCAGGTTTCTGTGAAGCAAAGTGCAGCAGTTTAAAAGTCCTTGTTTGTGCGGGTGAGGAGTCATAGTTCATCTGATTTATTTGCTAGGAAGTGGAGATTGGCCATATGAATGCTCGGCAGCAGAGTCTTAAAACCACGCTGTCAGAATTTCCTGAGCGTGCTGGTGCGCTTCCCTTGCTTGCGTCACCTGGAGCACTTGTATAGGAACACAGCTCCTCTGACTAAAACATCTAAATGCTCAAATGTCCAGTAAAACATCTAAATGCTCAAATGTCAGCAGAAAGTTATTTGGTGTGCTACTTCTGATATACAGGAGGTTGTTTTTTTAGTAAAGCTGATTGTGGAAAAGTTGCTTGAGACAGGACAAACAAACAAAAAAAGTACAAGTACCAAGGAGCGACATACCGATGCTGCCATCTGCGGCGACATCTTGCCATCTGAAAACACAACAAAATATCTGACAAAACAGAAGAGGTAGGTATACTTTGAGAATGTATTACTTACTGCTGACTGTACAAGATATCTGCCAAACAAGGTATACAGGAAGTACAGTAGACTAGTGGAAAATAATTTGGAGATGTTCTTAAAGTAGCTCAGTATAAATAAGTATTACCCTTACTGTGGAATAAAATATGACATGCTTCCAAATTTCAGTGGTTCATGTGGAAAAAAATCTCAAGCTTGTGAAAGAGGCACAAAAGAAAACAGCCATGTCAGTGAACATTACGGGTAGCCTAGATAGTGATAATATAGCTAGAACATGTCTTGCCACTGTGATGTGATCCTTTGATGACCGTTTCAATGGACCGTTTCCTCCAATTTTTTTTATATTTTCGTTTAAAAACATATGTATGGACATTTATAACACTACTCTGTATTTTATTACCTTTGAATCAGATTATAAGATAGTTAATGCTAATGCGAGGGTGTTCTAAAACAGGGGAGTAGTGATAGTAAATTTGGACATAGTTCTCTTCTAACTGCCTGTCACAATCACCAGCTGGAGTGCCCATGAGCTCCACCAGTGGCACTCCATTCCTGACTTTTACCATTCACCCAGGGCTCCATTTCCCATAATCCTTTGACCAGACTCATCTGCACTCATCATCAGTTGCAGTCACCTGTCTCTCATTACCTCATCAGTCTCACACTATAA
Source organism: Cyprinus carpio (assembly GCF_018340385.1). Classification (NCBI taxonomy): domain Eukaryota; kingdom Metazoa; phylum Chordata; class Actinopteri; order Cypriniformes; family Cyprinidae; genus Cyprinus; species Cyprinus carpio. The sequence goes on from NC_056608.1 coordinate 9,882,876, forward strand.
GAATAGCACACAAACACTCTCACAACGTGGTTGATTGCTAGCCTATAATGTTTCCTGGTCTTCTCTGTTTCATTGCCTTGCCTTTGTTTTCTTTGATCTTGGACTGCTTTCTGTTTTGTTGTTGTTTGCTGCCTGCCCGTCGCCTGTTACTGGATTACCCTTTTGGTTTACCTTGTTCTACTGTTTGCTGGTGTTTTGACCCTGCCTGTCTAACTATGTCTTAATAATAAAGCCTGTATTTGGATCCACACCTCCTACGTTACACTACCGTCATCAGTATTTTTATTTTATATAACCCATGAAAACACTATCGTGGCATTTTTCTTTTGTTATTTGGGCAAATAGGAATGCAAAAAACAAGGCAGAGGTATGTATAATTGGGATTTTTTTTTATGTGGAGTGGGAGAGAATATACAGGATATATTTAAAGGGGAGAATATAAATATAAAATATTAAGAGTTCAACAGTCTTTTTATTAGGAAAATTGAACTGGAATTAAGATACATATTTAATAGCCTACATAGTTCAAAAACTGCCAGTGTTATGGAAGGAGATTCAGACAGTAGATGAGAAATGAACAGATATGTTTATTGATGGCAACAGAAGCAGGATGGATAATGGCAGGTGAGTAGGTAGTTGAATAGATAGGTTCCCAGAATAATAGTGGATAGCAGTAATACTTTGGGTTCTTACAGGAGCTCATGGAATGGGTTGGTAGTTGGATGGTTAATGGCACACACCTCACCGGTGGACGTGACTTGAGGGGGGCGAATGGAATACAGCATTCCATTCGCCGGTGGACGTGACTTGAAGACGAAGGAGGAGACAGACGCTGGAGAGGAGCACAGGAGGTAAGTACACAAGGAAGGTAAGGATATCGATCTTTGGCTGGTGTAGCATAAAGAGTCCACTTCGTATAAATGAGCCCAGACACTGGAGTAGTGTGAGGTGTGTGCTTATGAGGCAGTCTTGATGAGGGTGATCATGAGGAGCAGGTGTGTGTACTTAAAACTCAGGTGAGGGTGTGTGTGCTGTGATTGGGTAGTGAGTGAGCCTGGCCAATCTGTGACAGTACCCCCTCCTCCACGGCCCTCTCCTGAGAGCCGAGGGACCCTGACATTGTTGTGGTCTACCTCTTCCTCAGGGAGTAGGATAGTCGGGATGTGTAGAATGGAAAGCCTCCAGCAGAGTAGGGTCGAGAACGTCATCCCTGGGGACCCAAGACCGTTCCTCCGGGCCATAGCCTTCCCACATCTTTTCTGCTTTGAGGAAGAGACCTCCGCAACTGGCGACGATGTTCGGCCATACTCCAGGAGTAGATGAGGATATCATAAATATAGATGAGGACAAACTGATGGAAAATCTCCCGGAGTATATCATGCATGAAGACCTGGAATACAGAGGGGGCGTTGACTAATCTACTAATCCATACGGCATGACAAGATGTTCATAATGGCCAGTAGGGGTCATGAATGCAGTATTCCATTCGCCCCCCTCATGTATCCGGATGAGGTTGTAGGCGCTGCGGAGGTCCAACTTAGTGAATATGGTGACTCCGCGGAGATGTTTCTGTGCTGCTGGGACGAAGGGAAGTGGATAACGAACTTCACTGTTATCTTATTGCTCCTGTAGCTCAAATGGTAGAGCATTGCGTTAAGAAGCGCAAGGTTAGGGGTTCGATTCCCCGGGAGCACATGATAGGTAAAAATTGATAGCCTGAATGCACTGAAAGTCGCTTTGGATAAAAGCGTCTGCTAAATGCATACATTTAATTTTAAATTTAATTTATTGAGAGCCCCGTAATCGATGCAAGACAGCGAGCCTCCATCCTTCTTGGCCACAAAGAAGAAACTCGAAGCAGCAGGGGATGTTGAAGGGCGGATGTAGCCTTGCGATAAAGACTCTTCAATATACTCCTCCATGGCCTTTCTGGAAGTGAAAGTGGATAAATCTTTCCACGGGGCACTGGCTCACCCGGCATTAGATCGATGGCACAGTCCCATGGCCTATGTGGTGGCAGCTGTTAGGATTTCCTCTGGCAGAAGACATCCCTGAATGGGCATTGCAGGCAGGAATATGCACTGACTGTTTTTCCACAGGGCTTTCAGTGGACGTGGAGTTGATGGTAAATGTCTCGGGTTGGAGTGCTGGTGGCTGAGGAGGGTGAGGGAAACAGTCAGGGAAACAATTCCTGCCCCACTTCAGGATCTCACCAGTCTTCCAGGACATGATAGGGTTGTGCTGCACAAACCACGAGTGCCTAAGAATCACGTTAGCGGTGGATCCCTCCAGAACCAGGAGATGAATTATTTCTTCATGCAACAGTCCGACTTGGAGATGGATGGGACTCACACTGAAATGAACGTGTCTTCGGCTAAGTGATTTTCCTGTTATCGACTGGACTTGGTAGACGGTTTTTGGTGGTAGCAGTCGGAGGTTGAGTTGGATGCAGAGGCTCCCAGAGATGAAATTTCTGGCTGACCTGGAATCGAGAAGGGCATGTACTGGAATAGATACATCAGAGGCAGTAAGTATTACAATAGCGGTGAGGGGCTGCATATTCACAATTGCCGGCTTAATAACACTCACCACGGGTCGAGGAGGATGGATTTCTCCACAATACAGACACAAACCCTGGGTCAGCCGCTTCTGCCGCTCAGCGGATGCAAGCCAAATTGTATCCACTTGCATTGGTTCGTGGCCTGGTTCTGGAGTGCTGGTGACTCAGGCCGATGGAGGAATGGAGTGCCTGAAGATGGGGTTTGCTCTTCAAAGCAAAACTGTATACGATTAGCACATCTGGTGGACAACTGCATGAAGCATTCCAATCCATATGAGCCATCATAAACCGCAAAAAATCTCTGTACAATTCCCTGCTGATAAGCGATGAGGAGCGAGCGCTCATTCCAGCCGCTGGCCGCAGCGAGGGTTCTGAATTTGAGAGAGTATTCATTAATGGACATGGAACCTTGACAGAGATTATATAACTGCTCACCAAGTGACGAATCACCCGCTGATCTGCCAGAGACTTCATGGAAGTGTTCCAGGAAGTTATTCAGAGACGCGTTATGGTACCAGCTTCAGCCCAGATGGTTTCAGCCCATTGGAGTGCTTGTCCTGTCAGCAGAGAGATGATAAATGCAATCTTCACTGTGTCAGAAGTAAAGAGATGCGGCTGCATTTCTAGGGCCAGTGAACACTGTAGCAGAAATCCATTGCACTCCTTCGCCGTGCCATAGAAGGGCACTGGTCTGGCCATGGGACTGGTGACAACTGATGACGAAGAGGTGTTGACGTTGGTGATGGACGTAACAAGAGGAGTCATGGATGCGTTGGAGAGGAGAACAAGCCAGACAGAATCCATGAGCTCCTGGAATGGGACGGTTGCACTCATGTTGCCTTACTGTAGTGGTCTGGTCTTCTGTTATGGAAGGAGACAGTAGATTAGAATGAAAATGTATGTTTATTGATGGCAACAGAGGCAGGATGGATAATGGCAGGTGAGTGGGTAGATGAATAGATAGTTCCCAGAATAATAACGGATACTTACAGGAGCTCATGGAATGGTTGGTAGTTGGATGGTTGATAGCACACACCTCACCGGTGGACATGACTTGAAGACAAAGGAGGAGACAGACGCTGGAGAGGAGCACAGTAGGTAAGTACACAAGGAAGGTAAGAATATCGATCTTTGGCTGGAGTAGCATAAAGAGTCAACTTCATATAAACAAGACCAGACACTGGAGTGGTGTGAGGTGTGTGCTTATGAAGCAGTCTTGAATGAGGGTGATCATGAGGAGCAGGTGTGTGTGTACTTAGAACTTAGGTGAGGGTGTGTGCTGTGATTGGGTAGTGAGTGAGCCTGGCTGATCCATGACAGCCAGTAGGAGCAACTTTTTGGATCACCCATAAATATAGAAAATAAAATATAGAAGTTTTCCTCATAACAGTTGTACACAAAGCAGCGCGCTCTCATAAACGCTACCTTATCAGGCATATTCAGGCATTAAGATGAAATGAAAATGACATTGAAAACTTTTCTGAAGACAGATTATTAGCTACCATTCTATTCGGTGGATCACCAGTCACATATGTCATCAGGTTGTGGCTACAGTGTTGAATAAAGTGATGCCATTATTCAAAAGGTTTTTCTGAGTCATCAGTTCACATTGTTATAAGGTTATTGTAATATAATTAATGCACATAAAGCTCAATCTGCAAAAACAATCTTGAGAAAAGCCACACCATTGTCCTGTTTATACACCAACATATGGGTGTGTGTAGGCTACAAATTTACAATTAAACTGCGAAAGGTATTCGATGCAGTTTTGCCGTGCTCGTCCGTTAACTAGTGCAGTTAATGCCACACAAATATCTTATGATGGTTTACACTAAGAAAATAACATTTGCATTGCAGCTGCAAGAGATTTTTTTTTTACTTTTCTCTCACAGCGTTGCTCCCATGCTGTGTTTCTGCATGATTAACTTTAGGCAATGCATCCACTATTATTACAAAAAAAAAAAAAATAGCATGAGAAGGCGATATATGATTTATTAAATAATTATTAATGATAGCAACTGTTTGTAGTCTATACTTTACACACAGTGTGTAGGGGGTAGGGGTATTTCGGAACGCAGTTTTATTTTAATTTTAATTTTTTTTTCCCAGTTTTAGGTCCTAAAGGCTTGCAGCAATATTTTTTATTTTTTTATTTCTCTTGACAACTAACATTTTTTTTATCGTGATCTAGACACAAGAAAACATTTTGTACTTCTGAAAAAAAAAAAAGGAAAAAAAAAGAAAAAGAAAAAATGAAAAACAGGTTTGAAAATGCCCCCTTTACCTATACTTGGATTTGTCGTTGTGTTTTCTGATTTGTTATTTTGTTTTCCAATTTGTTGTTGTGCTTTCTGAATTGTTATAATGTTTTTGGAAGTGTTATTTCGTTTTTTAGATTTGCATTTGTAATTTGTCATTTTGTTTTCAGAATTGTGATTTATTTTGCCCCCCAATTCTCAGCCACCATAGTATTTGCTTTAAAAGACACATGAAAACTAAAAGGTTTGGTGTATGTAAATGCTACTGAAGTAGATATTTAAGGATCAGTGCTTGTAGATAGGAATAAAACGGGAAGGTTTGGTCTGTGTTAGTATTTCTGAAGTGGATATTTTATGGCTAAAAAACACCCTTTAAAAATATGTATAGTAATTGAACTCTGTTAACCGTTAGCCTGGACATGGTTTATAGCTTTTCTGAAGCATGCCTGAGCTGACATGATCAGTTTTATTTTGTTTAAAACCAGAGTAAATGTTTGACAAAAATCACCTGTATTTCAGATGCAGACACTATTTGCTTTTGATGAAGAGGAAATGGAGATGAGAAACAAGGTGATAAGAGGATCTAAAGACAGCCCTCCGGACTCAACCAATGAGGTTAGAGAATTTAATTCTTTATATTGATCCATAATTCTGATCTCCAGTTCAAGGAGTCAAGAGTGAATACCTTGATTTAAAAGAGCTGCTCTCAGCAAACTAATTGGCAACTAATTCCGGCTTGGATTATGTGGGAAGTGCATTTTTCTACAGATTAGGATGTCTCTGCCATCTGTGAGGACTGGCATGGAGGCGAACATTACTGCATCCGTCTTTGTCTGTGACTGTCTTATGTTGGTTGATCACTACTTCTGAACACATTTAAGTGCTGTGTATCATTCATTTAGCTGAAACATTGACTTACTGCTTCCTGTCTATAGTCCTGGGCCTTTTTGTACATAAAAATAAGTCAGAATGAGACACCAGTATCTTTTTTTTTTTGTTCCCTTCAAAGATTGACTAATCTTTGAGATATATTTTATCGCCAAGCCCATGCTGTCTTTAGACCATTGGTCTAAAGTCTCTTTCTTCACTGCTGTCAAAACAGAACCAGAGCTGCTTCTCTGAGTCACAAAGAAAAAAATGTCTAAGCTGTCAGTCACACTGTATCCAATCATCTAGACATATAAGGCAACTTAAAAAAGGACTGACTGTTAAAATAACTGCTTCCACATTGCCATATATGAGGGACCGTATGGACCATGCATGTAAATTTTTTTGTGGTCAATTTAGTCACTAAATGTTAGATGGTTTATTTTTGTGATCTTGGTTCTTTAGAGAGATTAAAATGCAGTATCATCTGAGTGACGTGACCCCAGCAGTGCAAATTCAACAACTGCTGTAAGTGAAGTAAAGTGCAGTTTACACGACAACATTTTCAGCCAAAAACTGGAAACTTTTTATGGGTTTTGCCTGTTTGTTTTCATGACAACTGTGTTTTGGGGACTGAAAACACATAATTTTAAAAATGGGTTTCAAAAAACACGTGCAAGTTTTTTGAAAACGCCACCATTATTGTTTCCATGTAAACACCCAATACGGGAATCTTTGAAAATGGTAATGTCATGCGTTGTGGGGCTAGTACATATGTAGATAATACAGCGGTTTTTGGGTGGCAGTTTTGGTCACAGATAATGTGAAACGCAAACTCATATTGAAAACATCATGTATACGTGAAATTTTTTGCAAAAACGCAAGGGAAAACCTTTCTTTTTTTTTTTTTAACTACACCGTTGGTCATGTAAACGTAGCCTAAAATGTACACAACTCAAGTAGCCTGCAATTTAAAAAAGCAATCAAAAAAGTATTAGCTATAAATAGAAGTAATCCATGAATTTTTATGACAAGTTCTTCGAGAGCAGCTACAGTAGCTGGGTCTCGGATGTAATCTGCTAACTGATGTAAATGTGGCTTTGAGGCTTGAAGGTATTTTTTGCACCTCATCAATGCCAGTGCAGGAATTACTTTAAATGAGCAGAAAGAAATTAAAATATTGAATACCCAATTTACGTAATAGTGAAATGTATAAATACAAGTCAGCCCCCGAGTGTTTTTTAAATCTAGAACAACTTTTTTTCATACAATTTTAAGTGTTTATTTAAATTATACTGTTTTTGAAATTGTAGCTTTGTTACCATCAGTTAATTTATGGCTTTAGGAGTCATTTTACACTGTTATAAATCTAACAAGTGCCATAATTAGATGATGTAACATCCAAATCTGTCATGCAATAACCGGCTTTATCCAATATGGAAAATGCTGCAAACACTGCCCACATGAAACTCAAGCAAACCTTTTATTTGCAATGTTATTACAGCCTTTTTAAGAACAGATCATTTGCAACAATCTGATGTAACTTACAGTAGTAAAAAGACAGAAAACGCTCTCTTTGTGGATCAGAGTTCACAGGTAAAAAAAAAAAAAAAAAAAAAAAAAGGTACAGTTAGCACTCTACGGCTGTTTACAGTTGTCAAAAATTTTCTCGAACAATGTCACTCCATATTTGCTTCACAATCTCTTGAATGTTTTTCAGAAATATCAAAAACAAGTGCAGAGGAATTTTTAATAGTGTAAGATAATAAGATAATAGTAAGATCCTCTGTTTTATTAACATTTGTTAGCCCTTATTTAATACTTCTCAAGCTGTGATGTAAAGGATATTTTTTAAAACATAAAAAATTAAATTAAAAAATCCTGCCCCAACTTCCTGTTTAAACAGGAAATTTGTCAACATAGGGGAAAAAAAGACATGCCCAAGTCTGGGCTAATTTGTGGTAATACTATTAAAATCTTGTGTGTCTCATTTTATCATTGATTAATGATCTAGGAGTGTTCCTCTATACCAAGGGTGGCGAACTCTGGTCCTGGAGAGCCGCAGCCCTGCAGCCCTCCAGCCCTCCAACTCTAATTAAAACTCACCTGCTTGTAGCTTTTCTACTAACCCTTCAGGTGTGTAAGATTAGGGTTGAAGCAAAACTCTGCAGGGCTGTGGCTCTCCACCACCAACATTCGCCACCCCTGCTGCACTTGCTATCTTTGCTCAGTAGAAAGTTAGCCTGCTGAGACAAAAGTATCATTCATTACTCAGTGCAAACAATCTGCAAGTTACTTCATCTGTTATTTGATGCATCTTAAGATGAATTTGAGAAGACAGCAGTGGCGGCCTGTCTACTTCAGTCCCTGTGCCATATACGTATACACACCGTATATATTTTGAAAATATTTCCATGTATATATTTATTTTTCATATTTATATTCATTATTATTGATATTATATATAAATATTTTTAAATGTATAAACAACATATTTTTAAATGTATAAATGCATGTGTGTGCATTTACATATACATAATAAATATACACAGTAAACACACATATATGCAATTAATCATTATTAATCATTTGACAGCACTAGTAGGAAGTAATTATGTATATAGTTAGTAATGTAATATGTCTTCATACCTTTTCCCCATGATACTCTTTCAGACACTTAACCTTACACTGTTTATGCATGTAAACATTACTAAGTGGTGCATACATTGATTAACTGGTTTTGGCTTCTTGATATTATAATTCAGTTTTGTATTTGTATTTGCATTACACTGCCATCTCACAGCAAGAAAGTCCTCCAGATATCCTTTTTTTTTGGATATTGTCTTCAAGTTTCATGTGCTCCACCTTTTTTTTTGTTTGTTTGTTTGTTTGTTTGTTTTTTTTTTTTGTTTTTTTTTGTCCACATTCTGGAAGGAGTGTGCAGATGGCAAGCTTTTCTTAATTTGGTATTTTTAATATAAACTGTGTAGCCACGACACAGGGCCTCTGTCTTCACACAGCTGGTCAGCCAACATAAAAATGTCATTCCAAAAGCAAGATAGGTTTCTCAAACATCCTCTGGAAGATCCTGAAACTCTCACCACCACAATGAGGGGGCTCAGACCGGGAAGTGTACTTGTGTCAAGTCAGTGAGAGATATATGGAGACAACATGTCTATTGATCTTTTGAATATACTGAGGTACTTTCTGCAGCTTTAAGGGGGTGATTAATTTATTTTTATTTTATGACATGGAAAATGTGATGTAACTAAACTCACTGTGGTTCAGTTTAGGTCAACGGAAAGTATGTTCAGCTTAAGGAATGTTTTTAGCTATGTTTGGACAAAAATGCCATATTATTCTGAGGATGAAATGTCAGTAGGGTTTCAATAAAGAAACAACCACCTTCTTCCCCCTCTTCTGCAGTTTGTGTAAATAATCTGACGTCCTCTCTCATAACCAAATATTAAGTTTCAAAATACTAATGATATGACCTCAAAGAAGTCCCAAGTATGTGGAACTCAACTACTTTTTTTCACATTTGTTGAACACTTTAATGGAAATTGCACCGCAAATGCTTTAAGCATTTGGAAGGATTTGTGTTTTTCTCTCCATGCTGTGAGAAGTGTAGTAGCTAGGTCCAGTGAGCATCAAATGACTGAAGGAAAATAGATAAAGTGCAAGAGAGGTAGCTTTAGGCAGCTCAGAAGTCATCCTGTGAGGCATGGTTTTTGTTGGCAATGGTTTAAAGGGACAGTGTACTACCCCCACCTGTGCCCCCTACATGCTCAGCTTCCAGGGTAATTTACACACTCCTGGCTGCTCTTTCCAGACTGGTGGAACTGTAACTGGTGATACACAATATTGCACACGTGAGTGCTTTTGTTCACACTGAGTCTGGCTGAGTGTGACTGTGAACAGGTCGGTAAGGCACTTTATCAAGGCTCAGCTGGCTTCATTTCATTGCTTATTTTTACTGCTCATGTTATGACTATCCCAAATGATCACTAAAGACTACAATCACTTTTAAAACCAGTTAAATCACCCTAAATAGCTTTAACCTTTTAAACCACCAGATCTAGTGTTTCATATGACAGCCTTTCCAATCTATATATTTTTTGGGGGGTTTTGTGTTTTTTTTTTTTTTTTTTGACTTAAGTTCTGGTGACACATCTGGACCATGTATCAAAGCAGCTAAAGCATATTGAGATGCATCTTCTGATTTGTAGCGTCCCATTCAGTTTTTCCTTCTGAAACTTTCTACAACTTGTTTTTTCTTTCCGTTTTTATTAGCCTTGGAAGCTATTGTGTGTCACTCCAGTGTGGGTTTTAGAGAAAGTAGCGTTTGCGCAGTTCACTTAATACCAGGATGCTTTCAACATTCTAGACATGTTTTCAATCTGGCATTAGTGCTTTGCATAGTACTGAGTCAGCCATTGCTTAAGGTTACGGATAACATTCTGTTATCCATTGATTCTGGGTCATCTGTCATCTTGTCATCATTTACCTCCAGTCTCTTGTGGTGTTCCGCAGGTATCCATTCTGGGGCCTCTTTAGTTTTCCCTCTACATGCTTCCCTTAGGTTCTGTTTTTCAAAAACAGAAAAAAAAGAAAAAAGAAAAACATTACTTATCAATGTTATGGCTAATGATCTCCAACTCTATCTTCCAATTAAACCAGGAAACAGTTTTTCATTAGATCATCTCTCTTCATGCCTTGATGAAGTGGATGGCAAATAATTTCCTACAACTGAATGAAATTAAAACTGAAGTGCTTCTGCTAGGTCCTGATGCCAATAATGACACTAATGATTAAAAGACAGTTTTGGCTTCTTAAGTAACAACCTACAAAGTCATGCAAAAAAATCTTGCAGTTTATCTTGATCCCGTCTGCTCCAGTTGGACAAGCATGTAAATGCATTAATAACAATAGATGGCTTCTTCCAGCTTAGATCTGTAGCAAAAGTAAAACACTTCCTTTCTAGTAACCGCCTTCAATCATGATTTATGCCCTTGTTTTCTTTCACCATCAAATATATTCTATAATTATATTAATTGCTACTAATAACATCAGTTCTAATATTTCTCATAGTAAAGCACTTTGGATCAACTACAGTCGTTTTTTTAAAAATTGTGCTCTGACGTAGAGTTTGACTAGACCCTAAAGTGTCGCTGAGACCCTGAGCAGGTAAGTCCTGCTTCACTAAACATCTGCACCTCCACAAGTACAGGAAAATGCTAATGATGCTAATGACTAAACCAGGGTCATGGAGACTGTGTTCAGGGGTTCATAATGAGATTATCAGATGTGGGGGGGTGGGACTGGAACTAGCTGACCTTTTTAAGGAATCAGGAAACAGCACCTCAATGAACAAATGTGGATTTATGCGGCAAAGACAGTGTTCATCAAAAGTTGATACAGGAATATTCAAGTAAAAGCCCCAGAACAGATCACACATGATTATGACTTAACACCCATTTTTATGTAAGTAGCCTTTGCTTGCCACCATTGATGTATTATTCAAACCCTGTTTCCAGAATGTGAGTTTCTTGGCTGAAAATGAGTGTCAGTTGAGAAGGAAGTATTTTCCACATTGGAATAATATGAATAAAAGTTCATGTGAAATTTTAACCTAGAATCATGAAAAGAAAGAACAAAGAAACAAGGTAATAATAGCATCATCAATAATGGTTTTATTAATATTTTAAATTTGAGACCATAATGAAAGCATGTATGTGTGTTTGAATGAGATCTGGGAGAATCACTGTTTCAGTATTATTGATAAATGTGAGATTAATGATTCCAAACATAATTTCTGACTGAGAGCCATATTGTATACATTTCAAATGACCCTTTACAAATGACCCTTTATAACAACATGGTACTAAATATGTACAATATTTATATTCCCTGCTATTTAAATAGTATTCCTAGGTATTTCAAAGAATACAACAATGTTTTGGTAAAAATGTTTGGCGTAAGATGACAAATTAAGTAATCTATTTACTATAAGCCCTTATGTACTGTAAAAAAAAATTGGAGTAGCAAAATATGGCCTAACCATGAAACTGAATGTGAACTCTTAGCACAAATTTGATGTGTAAACTGGATAAGGGGCTAATCCAGATGGTAGTGGTGAGGTGAGGTGAGGTGAGGTGAGGTGAGGTGAGGTGAGGAGAAGCCAAATAACTGTGAACCAGCTGTGATCTCATGTGTATATTGCTCCCAAAGATTACAGGTCGCCCAAAGATCAATAAGCCATGCCAGGTGAGACACATCTACTTTGGAACTAAGGTTTGATCATGTTTGCAGGAGATGAGGAGCCACACTATATGGGCATAACAACAGACTGATTTATTCTAGGTGAAGGGAGATTCATGGTTTTCTTGGCGCCAGCTGGCAATGAAAAAACATGCATCTCCCTTCACCTAGAAAGGGAGCTTCAGCTTGGCAAGCATTGATTTGAAAACAAATGAATCTATTATGATTACAGATGACAAGTCACTGCTGTCCCTCAACCACCCCCATCTCTCTATTGTGTCAGTACAGTCTCTGTATTTAGTTAACATGGAATAAAAATCACATAAAGAGCAGGAATGTAGAAACACATTGTCACTTGATTGGCAACTCTTGAAAAGGGGTTAATGACATGCTTGACCTTAATTAATCTGAATAATGAGTCCCTGGTTTAGCTCAATATGAGGATACATGCTCATTCTGCATTGACAGGTTTTTATGGTTGACTTGTTCAGTATACCGTTTTATGTCTTATATATTTGTGCATCTGAGTATATAGAGAAGCCATCTGGGACTTTTGCCAAGATTTCGGCTGATCAGAATGTTTCCACAAGAGAAGCTTTTAAAGATAGTCCCTTCTGGTTTTTACTTCTAAGTACTGGAAGTACTTCCTAAGATCATTTGTATTCAACTGACACAATTTTATTTATATATTAATTCATGTCTCCTGTTCTAAAGGTGAGTATTGTTTGAACGATGTGCTGTTCATGTTTTTGGGAACAGCGCCGGCAATGATAGTTATGTTTCCCTGACATTCTATTCATTGGAAAAAAAAAAGTCACCTTTGACCTTTACTCTCCTTTCAGGTTTGTGACGCGCTTCATCGAGTTGGATGGCTTGACGTGTCTTCTGAACTTCCTGAAGAGCATGGATTATGAAACCTCAGAGAGCCGCATACATACATCCATCATCGGCTGCATCAAAGCCTTGATGAACAACTCCCAGGGCCGTGCCCATGTACTGGCCCACCCCCAGAGCATAAACCACTATCTCCCAAAGCCTCCGCCAGAACAACATCAAGACCAAAGTGGCTGTGTTGGAGATCCTGGGTGCTGTTTGCTTGGTGCCTGATGGGCATAAGAAAGTATTACAGGGCAATGGTACACTACCAGAAGTATGCTGCAGAGAGGACTCGCTTTCAGGTAAAATTGCTTTTAATGAACGTTTTGCAACAGTAGGAAAGGAATTTAGCACGAAATTCTACTAGAAAACACATTTTTTTTGTGAGTCCGAGGTGGTACAATAGTAACTTGGTAATTCTAGCTCTATAATCTGACAGGATGTGTAAAATAATTCATATGCGCATACCTGGTGATGGTACATGAGTCAAATTTTGCCATAGAGTGTAATCCCTGAGTGGTAATCTTAGCCTGCTGTTAGGCTAATGAACAGTATTACTGTGTTGGAAGGGTTGGATCATTCAGTTTATTTACACATTTACATTTTATGTCATATTCCTGTGTAACATTTTATAAGAGTACTCAAAATCTTGCATTATAGATATTTTCTCAGATTCGTACATCTTACAGCACTTATTATTAAGTAAAATCTGTACTAAAATCACTAACTAAGGTAAAATAACTCCTTTTGTGGCTTATAGTTTCATTAATGCATTTTCTAGGATTATAATTTATTTTAAACTAAAAAAAAGGTGATGGCAGAAATAGGAGAGTGTCAGATTATGGGCTGGATTTTGGGGAGTCATTGTGCATTCTGACATTTTAGCGTTTCGGGTTTTTGTCTGCATTTCTTAAAGCACTTCTCAGGAGACATGGTAATTTTAACCTCAGAGCTGTGGAGGCCTCATCTTATGCAGCATATGTAGGGTGATTTGTCTTTACTGTGTGTTTATTCAAGTGTAGTTGACATACCTGGCAACAACAAATGCCAGTGTTTGAAATAGTAGCCTTTTAAGCATGGTTGATTCCTAGTGACCCAATAAGATTTCTGAGCACTCTTGACACAACAAGCACCATAAGCAGACATTTCGTAACCCATTCCAGAGAAAGAACAGAGAACATTCCCACCTGTTTCCACTGAACTTTAATAAAGGGAACTGTGTTAAGAATTTGCCATTTGTTGTCCTTATCAGCCTATTAGGTAAATAGAAAATCATAGTTGGAGCATCCATGAACAACCCAGTAGTAAAAACAAAAAAAAAAGAAAACAGTTGAACAGTTTAAAAAAGTTACTTTACAGTGATCAGCAGTCAGATTTTTCACATTATACATCAGCTTATGAGTTGTCTTGCTATCTACTATCTACAGAAGCATAATTCTAAAGACTGTGGAATCTCATAAATTAAAAAACTTTACATGAGCAACTTTATTAGGAGTCCTTCACACATATCAGAAAAATAGCTCTCTTTACTTGAAAAAAATACAACTTTAAGGTGCTTGCATTTAACATTTACTTGTAACATGTTGCTTAGATAATAATGCAATACTCTTATTAAAAACAAAAAAACAAAACCGATATTTGGTGGGGGAAATCTATCTTAATTAGATGAATTGTATTTAATTTGATATTTTTGTATTTTTTACTCAGTCTCTTTTGAACGAGCTGGACAGAAGTACAGGACACTACAAGGATGAAGTAAATCTGAAGACAGCCATCATGTCATTCATAAACGCTGTGGCTGAATGCTGGCGTTGGAGAGGGGTCAGCTGATGACAGAACTTCTCTAAAATAAAATAAATTGAATAAGCAGCAGGAGGTGTCCCTCAGTGTATATGAAAGTGAAAGTGAAAGTGAAAGTGACGTGACATTCAGCCATATGAAAGTGAAAGTGAAAGTGAAAGTGACGTGACATTCAGCCAAGTATGGTGACCCATACTCAGAATTCGATGTGCTCTGCATTTAACCCATCCGAAGTGCACACACACAGAGCAGTGAACACACACACACACTGTGAAAACACAGCACACCCGGAGCAGTGGGCAGCCCATTTTTATGCTGCGGCGCCCGGGGAGCAGTTGGGGGGTTCGATGCCTTGCTCAAGGGCACCTAAGTCATGGTTTGTAGGAGGAGATAGAACTGTACATGCACTCCCCCCACCCACAATTCCTGCCGGTCCGAGACTCGAACTCACAACCCTTCGATTGGGAGTCCGACTCTCTAACCATTAGGCCACGACTCCCCGCCTATATACACACATACATACAAAAACACACACACACATTATTAACGTGATGATTTCCTTTGTTTCTCTCAAAGGACAGTCTAGAGTTTCGCCTTCATCTTAGGTATGAGTTTCTGATGTTAGGAATTCAGCCAGTCATTGAGAAGCTGAGAGCACATGAATAACTGTCACCGCTCGACAGGTACAGAACACCAGTTTAAATAGTGCTCCTTTTCTACCTTGCATCATACTGTTGCTTCTAATTGAAAGGCTTGTTTGTTTGTTTCAGACATCTGGACTTTTTTGAGATGGTGCGGAATGAGGATGAGTTAGAGACTTGCCAAAACGACTTTGACCATTGTAAGATCTTTTACCTATTTGCACATGCTATGTTTTCCATAACATGTCCTTAATGTACGAGCTACTTAGTGCAACAGAACAGCTTGGTATTATTAGATGTTGTTATAAGGATGTTTCTGGACTTCTATGTGTGTCCTAACTGGGAAAAAAATTAATGCGACTTTTATTTGTCCAGCACACACGTGGACACCAAGTGAAGTGAGCTGGGCATTAGTTTGAGCTTGATTCAAGAAGAAACATGGAAGCAACACAGATGACCTACCCAACAACCTGCTATCTATCCTAAAAGCACTGCCATTTATCAAATGCCATGTGGGGATCTGAACTCTTCCATTTTACTCATTCAAATATATCTCTTTTAATTTTTTTGAATAATTTGTGTTTTGCGCCATACCCGTTGCCTTGGAGCCTGGGAGCATGCAGAGATGTCTTGAAACTTGAAATGCTTTCTTTGGGTAGGCAGCTTAATAAGTTTTGGAACAGGGCCTACTATCTATTTGTGTGCTTTTGCAGAATTCCCTTTATATTTAATTATAACCCTCCCTGCCCATTCCCCGCTAATGACGATGATGGTTTCCCTATTGTAAAAACTGTATTTCCTTTGATAGATGGTCCCCGCCCTGGGACTACAGGACTTTATCATATTCACATGATATGTACCTTCTCCAAAAATACCATTTATCAATATCATGTTTACATTTCCAGAAAAGCATGGCAATTACCACTGACAATAGCTCCCCAAAAAATCGTGTTTATATGCCTTTGTAAAATGTTTTTAGATAAACGTGGGTGCAGGCCAGGTATACGAGCGAAATGGCAAATTTTGAAGACCGCAGTCCTTCAGACAAATTGGTTCTAACAAGAATGCGCACTGCCGAGGCGCCCACAGGAAAAATCCACCGCGTCCCCCCTTCACCCCCCCCCTCCGGCAAGACGAAAAGGGTTTCAACCGTCTCTACTAGTAAACAATAGACAATGCGAGTACATTAGAGTAATGTGAAAGGGTAGCCTACGAAACTCGTTTCAGCAAAAGATAGATACTTATGTCAGTTCATGTTACCACCAGTTTGTATGCTCTGATAGATTAATGATTTACAGGGCGTATGTCCCAAATTTGTAATTCAGATCAGCATTAGATTTAAGGTGACTACTGCGCTCATGAATCAAAGGTTTAACCTCTTAAGTATTTTTATGAGAGGAAAGATAATATTTTTGAAGCCACAAAAGTCATGATAGAAAAGTCTGGATTATCTTTGGTTCTTTTTAAGATCAACACCGCTTTCCCTATCTCACTGCCACCACTATAGGGTTTTCTCAAAAATGTTTGTTGTGCTCAAATAAACACAAAGCTATAGATTGTGGCACACACTGCTGCAAAAGCACGGGTCTGTCATGATCAATGCCTCAAGACTAGAGAAAATCCAAGGACAAGAGGGCAGAATCATGACACTCTATTCTTAAACACTGGTTATTGTGGGCATTAATGTGAATTAAGAATGTTGAAATTTCCAGCCATGTGCATCCCCACAGGTGTCCAACAGTTTCTCTATGCAGCGAAACAAAAAAACAAAAAAAAAAACACGTATATTATTTTTTCCCTTGGTCATTTATCACCTCAGCTGGTGATCATTCACCACAACTTTCGCACATTTTGTTTCTGTCATTTTACCAGTACCAGCATTCTTTGCTGATTTCTTTGGTATATTTTCTCATTTCTGTAGTATCTCATTTGTCCTCAAATTTGCTGGTTATCAATTTACTTGCCTGCACCATTTTTACATTTGCTAATTTATTTGCTTTTTGTCATTCCTTGTCCGCACTTCCATCTACACACAGTCCAGATAAACTGAGTGGTGAGGTGTCCCAGGTGAGGTTGAGGTGAGGGTGTCCAAGTCGACAACATCTAACTACTGGGGTGGTGCACGCAGGGCCATCAGGTTCTTGCGACCACTTCTCGTTCTCTGTCTAAATGGCATCATTAGGTTTCTGTCATTCAGAAACATGGCTTTTCATAGCATTGCTATGCTGATGACACTCAACTCATACCTCTCATTCCATCCTGATGATGCTATTCGGTAGCTGCTTGCATCTCCAGCTGCTCTAAACAGACATTTCTTGCTGGATGAAGAACCATCACCTTCAACTCAACCTTGCCAAAGACAGAACTCGACTTGTGGTTCCAGCAAACCCATCTTTTATCATACACATTTTCACCATCAAGTTAGGCACATCAACCATTATAACTTCTTCAAAAACAGCCAGAAGAAACCTTGGAGTTATGATTGATGCCATCAGCTAACTTTCCCCTCAGACCACAATTGCCTTAAAACTGTCCGACTCCGGCAGATTTTCTTATATTCACACATTAGAAGTATCTTTCCCTTTCTTTCCGGCACATCATGCGGCCCACCTCCTTGTTCAAGCTCTTGTCTGTCCAGGCTAGACTATTGCAACGCGTCCCTCTTGGCGGCTTTTCCAGCCAGTTCTATCAAACCTTTACACTTAATCCAGCAACGCCCTGACCGGCGCCACGATTGAAGTTTAATGAGCCTGAAAAGAATACTCCGTCCACACCTCCATCCTTTATCACTGTGCACTGGCTACCAATAGCTGCCCTCGCCATATAAATTCAAGGCATTGAGTTTGCCTTACAAAACCACCCCTGGCCTGCCACCCTTACACCTAAATTCATTACCTTCGAGACTTATGTGCCCTCTAGAAGCTTGGTTTCTGAACCGTGAAACATCGCCTTGATTGCGCGCCATCCCCAAAGAAGCACAAAGTCCTTTTAAACAAAACGGGCGACTTTTCTAAATTAAAAATTGTTCCCGTGGGAATGACCTGCCAACTCTCAATCTGAGCAGGGCAGAGCTGAGTCCCTTAGCCATCTTCAAGAAGAATCGGCTTACAACACATCTCTTCCCATCTTTATTTGACCCTCCTAATTTTCAACCCTCACTCTGCTAATTCTATTTATAAAAAAAACAAAAAATCTAACTACCTTTCTAATCTTTTTGTATTCTATTCTATTTTCCTTTTTCATTTATTATACACATTATAAAAAAAAACTCTAACACTAGCTTGCCTCTATTCTTTTTTCTATCTATCTGTTTTTTCGTTTTTTTTTTATATATTATTTAAACGCCCTTGCTACTAGTATATACTGACTTTAGGCTAACTGAGACTTTGGTTTATAGCTCTTATGTATCATTGCTCTTTTGTTGTTTTTGGATTGCTTCCATTGTCCTCATTTGCTAAGTCCGCTTTGGATAAAAGCGTTCTGCTAAATGACCTAAATGTAAAAAACAGTTATGCGAATTCCACGATGCTCTATTTCCTATGAGTGTCACCACTGCCACTGCCGCTGTTTTAAGGTGGCCTTGGAAAGTGTAAGCCACAGAGAAAACTACGACGAGCAATCATCACGTTTTGTCTGCTTCATGCCTTACCCCTAATGTTTAACTCTTGTCCAGTTTGCAAAAATTTACCTTGAGTGACACGAGAGCTGTACTGTACTGGTTGCCATGACAGGACCATATTGGCACCGTTGTTTCTTGTAACCAGTTTAGGATTAAGTTGTCCAACACGAACAGATCAAATATTTTTTTTATCTCCCAGTACACTTGGGTTTTTTGTTGGAGAACAGTTAAATGTAAGACAGAAAACCAAAAACACTATACTGTTGCTTCACCCCCAAAGAGTTATAATGGTCGCGAAAGGTCTGCATAATCAAAGAATGTCAAACATGCAGGAAATGCACTAAAGCTAGTTTCCAGGAGGGCCGTCGGCTCCCTACTGCAGAATTTGGTAACCCAACCCTGCTCCAAACACATACTAGACATACACATATAGTTCCTCTTCAGGAACTCGAGCTGCGTCGGAGACGCTTTGAGGAACGCCCTCAGCATGAACCTTCTGATCACGTGTGTAATCAGTCCAATGGATGGGCGAGACATCATAGGCAGTGACGTCAGAGCCAGGAAGCTTAAAAGCACGTTGGGCGAAGCCACCGGCAATTAGCCCTTCTTTCTTCAGCAAGTGCTCTGTGTGTTTCAGTTGCTAATCTTTTTGTGAATCTTATTTAGTGTTGTTTGTCCACTGATAGCTCCATTTTGTCCAGCTTCCATCAAGAGAAGTCTTGGTGAAAGCAGGCTCGTCAGGCGGTGTGTTTTCCCCTTCACCTCTAACACTAGCTTGCTCTATTCTTTTTCTATTCTATCTGTTTTCTTTTTTTTTATTATATTATTTAAAAGCCCTTGCTACGTATACTGTATTTAGGCTAACTGAGACTTGTTA
>NC_056608.1:9903634-9927822 GCF_018340385.1 Cyprinus carpio
AAATTGTGAATGGATTTTGTAGAGAAAACTGAGCAAAGGGCACTCCCCTTAAAGAACAGTACAATTGACAGGAAATGAATGAGCTGGCTTATTCTAAACCCAGGAAGTAATCGTGCATATTTTCAATTGACAGAGCATTAGTGATTGCTTTGGAATATATTGATACTATATTTTTCAGTTTTTTCTCTCTTTTTACATTACACACAAAATGGACTTATTACATTTATTGCATGAAATGAACAGTATTATACACTCAAAGGGAATTTTTTTTAAACTGAGTTACTATATCAAATTCTACATATTGTTTGATGTTTTATGTTCTGTGTTGTGATGTGATTGTATTTGCTATTATTCTTATTGTTACAGTAAAAGTGTTATTTTTATATTCAATTTCTGGTCTCCTGTATACGTTTTAGATGTTCCTCCTCACTCCTGTAGAGTCTAGAAACTGGTCCAGGGGATATTTACATTGGAGGACACAAGTGTACATACTGGTGTGTGTGTGTGTGTGTGTGTGTGTGTGTGTGTGTGTGTGTGTGTGTGTGTGATCAATCCATTATCAGTGCTTTAGAAAATTTTTGCACTGATGCTGAGTGCTGCACAAATCACCTCTGATGTTGTTTACAATGTTACTGAAGGTTGTGCACAATACAATGAACAATGTCTACATCAGGGTGTTTAAAACAAACTGCAAGTACTATTTGTTCATAAAACAAATACAATAGAAAAGTGTACCTTTAGAATAAATAATAAAAATAGAAATCCCATATAAACAGTCACCCAACTGGATCCCATTAAAATCCATAGGAATGATCGTACAGGATATTTATGTCTTGTCCTATAAGATTTTCCTATCGGAATCCTATAGGAACGGTTCCAAAAATATGATAGAAATTCCAATTAGAATCCTGTACAATTTTCTTATTGGAATCCTTTTAGGATTTTTTGACAAGGGTTGTTTGTGTGTCTGCGACAAAATGATGTTTACTCACAGTTTACAGTTTGAGTCTTGCTTCTTTGAGTCTCCTATTTTATTTTTTCTCAGATCAAGCTCTTATAAAAACCGCAGTGCTTTTGTTTCAACCAAAGACTGAGTTAAAGAAGAAACATCTGTAATGCCACAGTCATATAGACTAGAAAGAGAAAGACAAGCAGACAGAGGAGAAAATGATTTTCCCTTTAGCCCAGAGTGTGATTTTAACCAAGAGGACACAGACACGTTTGTCATTTCTTAGCATCATTTTTTAGGCGAAATCACAGGTCACTTCAACAGGAAACCATCTGATAAGGAATTTCACCTAAGGGATTTCCAGTGGCAGAGAAATTCATAGTGTTTCCCTTTCATTATTTAAACTCTGGTGGTCCGCCATAGTCTAATTTGTCCTACCATAGTTTGATATGAAAACTGCCAGGGCACGAGCATATCCACAAAACTCAAAACAATCCAAGGTTTTTATTTAGCACAGTGGCTAGATTAACTAATAACCAGACGCCACCCGATCTAAATATTCCCTCACAGGTTAAATAGTAATGACTTTATGAATTTCTTCACTGATAAAATAGATAACATCAGAAATACAATAACAAATGTAGATTCTACAGCGTCTAATACTTTTTTTATCCATCGCACCCAAAGATAAACTGCATTGCTTTTACAACTATAGGACAGGAAGAGCTAAATAAACTTATCACTGCAATCTAAACCAACAACATGTTTATTAGATCCTGTACCCACCTAAATTACTGAAAGAGTTGTTACCTGTAGCAGAAAAACCGCTTCTCAAAAATTATTAACTCGTTGTTTTAGGTCTCGTCCCAAAACCATTCAAGCTGGCAGTTATTAAACCTCTTATTAAGAAACCACAACTAGATCCTAGTGAACTGGCAAATTACAGACCCACTTAAAATGGTTCATTTATGTCTAAAATTTTAGAAAAATTTGTGTCTGCTAAATTGTGCTCCTTCCTGCAAAAAAAATTATCTCTATGAAGAATTTCAGTCGGGTTTCAGGCCCCACCATAGCACAGAAATTGCACATGTTAAAATTACAAGTGACTTGATTCTTTGTGTCAGACCAAGGCTGCATCTAATTGCTAGTTTTACTTGATCTTAGTGCTGAGTTAGACACCATAGATCACGACAGACTCATAGATAGATTACAAAACTATACAGGTCTCCAAGGGCAGGCTTTAAGATGGTTTAGATCCTACCTGTCCGATCGCTACCACTTTGTTTATTTAAATGGGGAGTCATCTCATTTATCACCAGTAAAATATGGAGTGCCACAAGGATCTGTCCTAGGTCCTCTGCTATTTTCAATATACATGTTGCCTCTTGGTAATATCATTAGAAAATACGGGATTAGTTTCCAATGTTATGCTGATGATACTCAACCTATATATTTCAACGAGACCAGATGAAATTTCTAAATTATCTAAGCTAACAGAGTGTGTTAAAAATGTAAAAGATTGGATGACCAATAAAGTTCTCCTATTCAATTTGGATAAGACAGAGATATTACTTATTGGACCAAAAAACATTACACAGAATCTCGTAGATTACAATTTGCAACTAGACGGATGTACTGTTACTTCCTCTACTGTCAAAAATCTGGGTGTTATATCATATTTCCCATATTACAAAAAACAGCATTCTTCCAATTTTACAGTCTCTGCACTGGCTACCTATTAAGTTCTGTATCAGTTACAAAAATATTATTACTTACATATAAGGCCCTAAATGGTTTAGCTTCTGCGTACCTAACTAGTCTTCTACCACGCTACAACCCATCACGCTCCCTAAGGTCACAAAATGCATGACTTTTGATAGTACCTAGGATAGCAAAGTCCACCAAAGGAGGTAGAGCTTTTTCGCATTTGGCTCTCAAACTCTGGAATAGCCTTCCTGATAATGTTCGGCGTTCAGACACATTTTCTCTGTTTAAATCTAGATTAAAAACACACCTCTTTGGCCAAGCATTCAAATAAGCATCTCATAATTATGGACTGCAGTTATATCTGATCAAATGCACATTATTATTCTTTAGCTTGGGTTAAACTAATTAATTTTACTTGGCTGGAACAGCAGCTACGCTAATTATGTCTCTATTTGTTTCTGTGTTTTGCCACGGGATTTACGTTTTCAGAATCAGAATGAGCTTTATTGCCAGGTATGTTTACACATACAAGGAATTTGTCTTTTTTTATTTTATTTATTTTTTTTAATTTACTTTTTTAATCTGGACCAAAACTTGCCAGAAAAGATATCTGAAGAAAAAAAAAAAAAAATACAAATATAAAAAAACCTAAATAATAAAAATGCTAATTAATTGGGAAACCCCCCTCCATTTTTTTTTGTGTACTATTTTATTGTATTTTCAAAAGCATTGTTATGTCCAAAACTTCTTTTTGTTACATAAAAAAATAATAATACATTTGTAATTAACCTTGACTGAATAATTAAATAATAGTCAGAATTATTATTCTTTTTTTTAACCTTTAGACAATGTATATATATATATATAAAAAAAAAAAAAAAAATCACGTGTTTTATGTTTTGTCATATTTGATAAATCAGATTTTATGGCTCATATACCGTAATATATATAGTGGGAATATGGGGCTTATACTAGAGGGAAAACAGCTCAATTTGATTCCAAACCGAGCAAAAATTTGCTATTTGGGTGCAGTTATTTATATGGCCAAAAATATGAAAAAAACTCTCACAAAACTCTTAACAGATCCAGCTTCTTCAAAATGTACAATTTATTTCCCCCCACATGATGACTTTTCTATTGAGTTTAAATCTGACAGGGATATTCACAGTACTGACCAACAAAAGTTGCCTGATGTTTTAAAATATAGATGAAGGAAACAGAGCAGTTTAAAAATTAACAAATTATACATAATACAGAAAAAAATAAAAGCACAGTAGAAGTGTCAGAGAAAGAAGTTTCTGCAGGAACACATTCACTCTTCAGCAACTTATTAATGTCATTTTCTGTTAATGTTATAATATCAGTTATCACAAACATAATTTCTTGCATTAAACTAATTGCGTTTTTTACGCTCTGTTTCTTACACTCGTCTGGTGTGAGGCGCATGTACTTCAGCAGCTTGCCTGATACTGTTACCCTGCTGTTGTTCACTCTGTGGCCTCATCATTTTTATTAAAGTATCTTGTAGTTACACATATATGTTAGTGATTTTCCTGTTACTGAGGGCTTTTTTGTGCCATACTGCACATTTAAAGATGATCAGTAAGTAAATTATCACCTGTCATGTGTTTTGTATCTGTCAGGTGTTTATAACAGACCCTGCTTTCATCAGATCATAAAACACAACAGAAATTATTTTCCACAAATATAATGTAAAACTCAGACACTTTGTGAGATATTGAGTAAAAGTGTTATAGATAAATTGCAATGTTGAAATGATTTTTACCTTTTTAAGCATGTTCCTCACCTCAATCTCACTCCTGTGTTTATTTTTATTCTCACTCAGGTCCAGTTCTCTCAGGTGTGAAAGGTTTTAAACACAGAGCTGAAGTCAGGATCAAACAGATTCTCTGTAATACTGCATCTGCACAGACTGAAGACAGAGAGAGAGAAAAGACAATGAATCAGATCCATGTTAACCCTTGTGCATTGTTCAAATTCACTATCCTTTCGTTATGTTTGGGATGAAAACATCCACTCAATTAAAACTGCTGTAAAAATGTATCAGATAAATATTTTTTTTTCTTTTTTTTTTTTGCATAAATAAACCTATTAATCAACCTCAGTCCTGATCAAAAAATACCAAATGTTTAAAAAAAAAATTCAAGATTTTTAACTCTTTAATTGATGATGTCACTGATTTGGGGGAAAAAAAAAACAAACAAAATGACTTATTTTCAATATAAAAGTAATTGTGGCTGGATTTTTTTTTTTTTTTACTTTTTATAACAGTCTTGGGCATGTCAAAGATTAGTAGCAGCACAGTGGCTTTGATGCATTTTTAGTTTTTGTGCAGCATTAGATTTAATTTTTTTCTCCCTCATTTATTGTTGGTGGCTGTTTTTGTCCCATTGACTTCCATTATAATGACATTTTTTGATTGCAAAGCGCATGACACCATATATAATCATGCATTTCTTGATTGTTTGTGGTTTCCCCTGTTGGGAAGAGGTAAAATTTGTTATTTTTACAGTTGATCACTAGGTGGGACCATTAACCCTTTAGATAGGCCTGTGCAAAAAAAAAAGCTTAGTTTCTGACTTGTATATGAAGCTATATGGAGTATAACAGCATATTATATTGTGTGTGTGTTTGAGAGAGAGAGAGAGAGAGAGAGAGAGAGAGAGAGAGAGAGAGAGAGAGAGAGAGAGAGAGAGAGTGTGTGTGAGAGAGACCTTTGCGCTCTTACCTTGATGTATTTGAGAAAATCAAAATGTACACCTCTCTCTCTCAGATCTACATGGAATAAACAAAAGTGTAATTATGCACCTGCTGCCTTTTAATGGTGGTGATAAGTATAGACTAAACAAAAGCAAAGTGCGTGGATTTAAACACTTGCATGCCATCCTGCTGGTCATTTGATGATGAGAAGAGCAGCAAGCAACACGAGAAAGGACTTGACTTGTACCAAAGTTTTAGAAATGATCATGCAGCTTGGACCCCTCCAGCGAGCTGCAGCTTATTTGAAGTTGGTATTGCATTTTGGTTAATAATACATTATGTTCATAAATCTGATGCAAAGTAGATTTTTTCACAGGATTTTAAGTTTTTAAACTGGCTTTACCATTAAGAAAAGACAAGCATTTCACACATAGGCCATCCGTACTTTTCACCATCAAAAGGCAGCAGGTGCATAAACACACTTCTTTTTTTTTTATTGTTTACTCCATGTAGTTCTGAGAGCTGAGGTGCATATTTTGATTTTTTCAGATACATCAAGGTAAGTGCACAAAGGTCTCTCTCACACTCTCTCTTTCTCTCTCTCTCTCTCTCACACACACACTATACCTTGCCTTTTTTTGCACAGGCCTATCTAAAGGGTTAACAGTCCCACCCTAGTGATCAACTGTAAAAATAACAAATGTTACCTCTTCCCAACAGGGGAAACCACCAACAATCAAGGAATCTCACACACACACAAACACTATAATTTGCTGTTATACTCCATGACACTCCATATACAAGCCAGAAAAACTAAGCCTTTTTTTGCACAGGCCTATCTAAAGGGTTTAATAGTGGCTCCCCACCTAGTGATCAACTGTAAAAAATAAACAAATATGTTACCTCTTCCCAACAGGGGAAACCACCAACAATCAAGATCTCCACACACACAACAAACACTAGATTTCTTTAATTTGCTGTTATACTCCATTTATCTCCATATACAAGCCCGAGAGAACTAAACGCCTTTTTTTTGCACAGGCCTATCTAAAGGGTTAATGGTCCCACCTAGTGATCAACTGTAAAAAATAACAAAATTTACCTCTTACCAAAAAGGGAAAACCACAAACAATCAAGAATGCATGATTATAAAGTCATGGCTTTTGCAATCAAAAAATGACGTTATAATGGAAGTCAATGGGGCAAAAAACAGCCACGAACACAACAAATGAGGGAGAAAAAAAATTAAAATCTAATGCTGCACAAAAAACTACCAATGCATCAAAGCCAAAGTTGTTACTAATCTTTGACATGCCCAAGACTGCTGATAAAAGGTAAAAAATCAAAATATCCAGTCCACAATCACTTTTTATATTGAAAATATGTAATTTTGTGTGTTTTTTTCCCCAAATCAGTGACATCATTTATGAACTTGGTAATTAAAGAGTTAAAATCTTGGATTTTTTTTAACCATTTGGTAATTTTGATCAGGACTGAGGTTGATTTAATAGATTTATGCAAAAAAAAGTAGAAAAAAATATTTATCTGATACATTTCTACAGCAGTTTAATTTAGTGGATATTTTCATCCACGAACATAACGAAAGGGTAGTGAATTTGCCCACAGTGTATTGTTAAGTTTTTGAAAATTTTCAAAGCATTTTCTCAAAAATATGTGTCAAAATAAGATTTGTCACCAAAATCATTCCATTAGCTGAAACACAGAGAAAGTTGTGGCCAAAATAAACTCAACTTTACCCACTAGTGGATGAAAAACGTCCCCAACAACACATAAGGGTTAAGTTTATGTTGAGTTTAAATGCATCATAACTAAATGTCATATAGCACACTAACACACAAGCATACAGAAGTATGACAAATATATATTATAGAACTATAAACCAATTCCTAACCAGGATTTGAGGATACTAGATACAACCCAAGTTTAGACAATCATCACTCAGTCAAAATATATGTTATAAAATGTAGAACTGAGTGAAACATTTCAAATGGAGTATTTTCACATTCTTAATGTGAGAAAATCACAATCTCAAAACCCCCAAAAAGTTCGCAAAGTAAAACAAGCTGCTAAAGTCTGATTTGGTGGTGGTTGTACTTTTAAATTATTATAATCTTAATTCAAGTGAAGAAGGATTCTGAAAGTCTGACAGTAATCAGTGTTGAGCACCACTGTAATGTTAATCATGCCTGCTTTAAATGTTTCAAAATAATTAAAATTGGAAAACATTAGAAATTTATAAAAGTAATCAAAAAGTACTCAAATGTAATCAGTTACATTACTTTAATAAAGTCACTGAAACAAACAGTTACACTACATATTACATTTTAAATAGGGTAATTGTAATCTCTAACCTTTACATTTCCAAAGTAACCTTCCCAACACTGGACCTGCACCTTGCAACTCAGACAAAGAGAGCTGACAAAATTAAACTAAAATATAAACCCATATTGGATTTTAAAGGGTATCATTCATTAAAACAAAATATATTTTTTTTAAACTGTAATAATAAATAGAATGCACAAAAAAAAAAAATGTTTTGATTTGCAGATTGATATTTATTATTATTTTTTACTATAGTAGAATAGATTTGAATACTTTGAAGTTAATGAAGTTAATGTTAAAATTAATAATTTTCACATTTCTGGAAATTAGGAGTAACTTCTCTAATTAAAAAATGTCATCAAATCAGGAGTCTGTTTTTTAGCATTTAAACATCAAAATCATGATGCCCTTTAATAATATAATTGAATGCTATTATTTTTTGGTCATATAATTAGAATATCATCAAAAAGTTGATTTATTTTATTAATTCCATTCAAAAAGTGAAACTTGTATATTATATTCATTCATTACACACAGACTGATATATTTCAAATGTTTATTTCTTTTAAGTTTTGATGTTTATAACTGACAACTAAGGAAAATCCCAAATTCAGTATCTCAGAAAATTAGAATATTGTGAAAAAGGTTCAATATTGAAGACACATGGTGCCAAACCTCTAATCAGTTAATTAACTCAAAAACACCTGCAAAGCCTTTAAATGGACTCTCAGTCTAGTTCTGATAGGCTAATCATGGGGAAGACTGCTGACTTGACAGTTGTCCAAAAGATGACAATTGACACCTTGCACAAGGAGGGCAAGACACAAAAGGTCATTGCCAAAAAGAGGCTGGCTGTTCACAGAGCTCTGTGTCCAAGCACATTAATAGAGAGGCGAAGGGAAGGAAAATATGTGGTAGAAAAAAAAGTGTACAAGCAATAGGGATAACCGCACCCTGGAGAGGATTGTGAAACCAAACCCATTCAAAAATATGGGGAAGATTCACAAAGAGTGGACTGCAGCTGGAGTAAGTGCTTCAAGAACCACTACACACAGACGTATGCAATACATGGATTTTAGCTGTCGCATTCCTTGTGTCAAGCCACTCTTGAACAACAGGCAGCATTAGAAGCGTCTGTCCAAAACTGTCAACAGTCTTTACAAATCTTTTTTCAATGGATAAACGATAGTCCTAGAGATATAAAATCATAACACTACTGAATGTGTTCATATTTGTTTGTTTTAGGTTAGAAGGACCATGGGAAGAATTGCCCATTGGATAGGACTAACGCACAGCCAGTGTTGGGGCAGTAACGCGGTTACTGTAACGCAGTTACTTTTGACAGTAAACTAATTCTGTAACACATTACTTTTTAAATAAATTAACTCTGTTACGGTTACCATATGGTGCGTTGTGTCGTTACTTTTTTAAATTAATTAATTCTGGCTGAAGTGTAGCCTACAGCCTAACCTGTTTACAGCAGCGACGCATTGTAGGATTGGTGGATGCCAACCACCGTAAACACGAAGACGCACTGTGGGCGTGTTTCCGTTTATTCAAGTTTGTGCGGCAGTCATGGCGAGTCAAGGCGAGAGCAACACGAGTTTCTCAAAGAGGAAATATGCTCGTTATTTCACTTTAGTTGAGCATAAAGACAAAAAAACTTTTAGTCAAATGTAAGCTGTGTCTTTCTGGTTCGAAGGTCCCAATCTACTGCAATAAACAGCAACTCCAATCTGTCGAAGCACCTCCAGAAACGACATGCCTCGACAAAGCTAGAAGCTAACCTGGTGTCGGTGGACACACTCAAAGTGAGTCAAGCCCCTCCAGCCAAAACAACAGCGACTAGATTTTAACCGGGACTGTTAGCCAGGGACAGATCAAACAAGCTATTGCACGGTATGTTGCTGAAAACATGCAGCCTGTCTCTACTGTGGAGTCGCCGGCTTTCAGGCAGCTCATTAGCATGATAACATGTTCAGGCGGCACACAGCAAATGGGACGAAAAACTTTTTCCAGCTACTTGGATAAAGAATATTCAAAAATGGAAAGTGAGCTGAAGACAACATTTGAGGGGCTAGACTACATTGCGATCACTGCAGACATTTGGTCTGTCCACAACAAAAGCTTCCCTAGGCATGACAGCCCACTGGATAAACACACCGCTACTCTTCAACACCAGAAAGCTGCGTTGGCCTGTAAAAGGATCAAAGGTAGACACACGTATGATGTCATTGCTGCTGAGATCGATCACATTCATTCATTATATGGACTGTCAACGAAAGTTACAGCTACGGTTACTGATAATGGCTCTAACTTTGTAAAAGCCTTCCAAATGTATCAGCCGGTGTTACACCAAATTCTGTGACCATGTATTCTGTGACCCTAGTAGGCGCTGTTGTCACTGTTTTGCTTGAACTCAATCAAAACAGGAGAATTGGGCACGCAAACAGCGTACAGGGTCATGGAGCCCCTGCACATTGAATGAGCGCGTCTGTACAGTCTGGTCACGTCAATTCCAACGTGCAACCTCCTCTATTATACAGCCTATCCAGGAAAGAATCTTGGTCCAATAGGAACAGTACAGCTTTCACATTAAATTATTTGGATTTATTTATTCATTTTTCTTATACTTTTAAATGGATAAAAATCAACTTTTTTTAATCCTCTGCTTATGTTTTAGCCTTAAAAATGTTATGTAAGCTAATGTAGATACCCCTGAATGTTTTTGAATATGTTTGTACAAATTCTTAACTGCTTCTTAAATAAATAAAAATTAAAGTGACTGTGTGGAATGTCTATTTAGAAATGCTCGTTATTCAAACAGACTTATTAAACCAATTAAAAATGTCATGGAGAATAAACACAATCCTGTTATTTGCAGAGTAGCCTATTTTTTGCATTTGTATGCAACTTAAATGTTTAACAAAGTTAATGAAAAAACAGGCTACTAATGTATTTAAAGGGGCATCAGAATATGTGACCCCATTGTTATGTACAGTCCCCACAGGTAAATTCCTGACAACAACAAATCAAACCAATTCAGATAAACTTATCTTTCTTACATGTAACTTTTTGTTTGTTTTTGTTTTTCATGGTTTTACCACAAATTCTATCTATAATCTATATACATGCATACATACATACATACATTATATATATATATATATATACTAATATATTATATAATATATATATATATTAAATAAATGCTTTAATTTGCAATGAAAGGCTTTATTTATTTATTCAAACACTGTGAGGTAATATCAGGTTAACAGTACCTTTACCAATGCTTTAATTTGCAATGATAATAATATTAAGGCAGGGGAGGAGGAGATTCAAATTGACACGCTGCACAGCTGTAGGCCTTCATGGGGTCAGGCTCTTGTAATAATGGTTCCAAGATATTTAGGGTGAATATCTGAGATACAGTAAAACGTATAGCTAGCTGTGATACATATACTGTGTATCCTCTGATGAAGAGATGTACCATGCATGAATGGGGGCCTCAGAATGATCAGAGCACTGATGATGGACTGTCTTATTTTAAAATTAGCCAAGGTATCGATTGTCTTTGTTTTTTCCCTGTCTTACCTTGTTCCTCCATAGTATTCTTCTCCCCACAGTGTTGGCACAGCTCGCTAAGGTCAGTTGGTCACCATTGGACCAAAAAAATTACATATTGAAATACAACACTAAAATGTATCAAGAACTATATAAAGAGTTTATCATTTAAATAATGTCTCAGTCATGGGACAAAAAATAAGTGCTTCCCATGAAAATAGTCTATGAATTGGAACATTTTGGAGAGAGAAATTTGCACGGTTATACGACAAAATATGTCAATAAATGCTTGATCTGCATTTATTCTATTTATTCTGCTGACTTATAAGGCGAAGACTCTTAAACTGCTTCTGTGTGATGTTAGCTTCATGAACAATTATAATCGTTGTTTGCATTTTGAAACAAAAATAGGCTATTCTGCAAACAACTGCTTTGTTTAATCTCAGCAGAGTAGTAATCAGCATTTCAACAGAAAAATTCCACACAGTCACCTTGTATTTTTTTAACAAACGGATAAGTATAAGTAATTGTACAAAGCAAATTTGTAGGAGATGGATGCCTAGTTTTGTTTAGAAAAAAATATTTATTTTTTTTTCTCCTTCTTTGGAACACACAGGAAGACAGGTAAGATGCCTCCATTTTTGTTCATTTTTATTTTGTTAGGCTATGATAGTGCCTAAAGTCAGCACTGTTTTGTTTGTTGTTCATCTCTAAAGCTTGTGATGTGGCATTTAGGGTGAAAATGACCGGAACGCTCCCACAATAAATAAAAATAAATTGTACTCCTTGTTGCTGATATTCATCTGTTGCATGTTGCTCCTCTCTGCTCCTTCACTGGGCCGTAGCAAAAATGAACAAAAATATAGGTGTCATCCCTTTCTGTTCCAAAAACAGGCGCCCATCTTCATACAAAGCAATTGCGTACTTATGCATGCAATCAACACATTACCTTTTAAAACTGATACTATAATAATAATAATAATAATAATACAGCGAAAAAGGGAATTCTACTACAACCATTTCTCTTTACAGTTTACCTTTTAATACCTGATATAATAATAATAATAGTAACAACAGAAAAGGTAAAGAGACAAAAGCCAACAAAGTGTTGTGTGTAAAAGTATCTCGACTAGCTTTGAAACAACAACTGCATCCTCTCAACACACACAGCCATAATCTCTCAGGATGAGACTTTTATGTACACGTGCAGAAGAAGCCAATCCACTTCTCCAGTCAATTATGAGCAGGAACCTGGGGTAAAGGAGAGAGAGCAACTGGACAGAGAGAAGAGAGACAATGCACAAAAAAACACAATTTCACACCATGTATTTTTAAAATAGAAAGTACAAATATAAAAACTAAAAGCGAGAAAATGAATAAATAAATGCCAGTTAAATATTGTAAAAGCTGGTACTGTTCATATTAAAAGTTAGGGTTAGGTTTTTTAGTGTATTTTTTTATTTATGTATAAAGTACACAGTGCATTTGGAGTACATCAAAGTCTTTCTGTGTGAAATTCCCTTAGGCTCTCTCTCTCTTTAGTGTATTTTCTATATATATATATATATATATGTTTGTTGATGTAAATAAATATTTTTTGAACAGTTCATTTGGCGCACGTGACCAGACTGTATTGATGCGTTCATTCAATGTGTACACGCGCCATGAACCTGTACGCTGTTTGCGTACCCAATTCTGCTGTGTGTGATCAAGTTCAAGCCAAACAGTGACAACAGCGCAGGCTCCAAGGGTCACAGAATACGATGGTCACAGAATTTGCTGTAACACGGAAACAGCACCTTTGCAGCAGGGCAACTGGGTGACTTGAGGCCGGGGGGGCATAGTCGTGGGTCTAAAACACCACTCTTCTGTTCTGATCAAAACATTAAACAGGGTTCTCCCCACTCAGTGATGCACCCACTGAGACACCTGGTGAAAGTGCTCTAGTTATTGGTGATTCTATTGTACGGAACGTGAATATAGAGAAACCCAGCCACCATAGTCCAATGTTTACCAGGAGCCAGAGGGCCTGACATCTTAGCAAATTTTAAAAGTGCTGGCTAATGCTAAACGTAAATACAGTAAGATTGTTATTTCATGCTGGCGCTAATGATTGTTTTTTTTTTGATTTTTCGACTTCGCCAGTCGGAAGATCACTAAAAATACATTAAAGAGGTGTGTGAACTTGCAAGCACGATATCAGACACTGTAATATGCTCTGGTCCCCTCCCTGCTTACCGTGGTGATGAGATGCATAGCAGATTGTCATCACTCAATGGCTGAATGTCTCTAAGTGGTGCCTGCAGAATAACATAGGTTTCATAGACAATTGGACAAGCTTTTGGGGCAGACCTGACCTCTTGAAAAGAGATGGTCTTCATCCCTCCTGGGGTGGTGCCGCTCTGCTGTCGAGAAATATGGCACATAGTCTTAGAGTTTGTACTTGACTAACTGGGGCCCAGTCCAGGAAGTGTAGAAGATTTTATTAATAAGATTTTCTATTAATCAAGTATAATCAAGGTGAATTTAGCCACATATGTCTATAGTTATTATTCCATTATAATCCTATGGTTGTAGTATAGGAAGAAAGATGCCTACGTGACCAGAATGTCCAGACCCAGATGAAAAAACATCTGGGAAAAGGGTCTTTCTCCTTACCAGACCAAATAGGGGGGCCCCTTCTCTCTAGGGATCGAATTGTAAGCATAAGGAAAATTATGGAATATTGGAAACGCCCTGTATACGGTATATAAGGAGATACCACATAACATTCGGGAGATCTTCTCGCAGAGAACATTCTCGGCTTCGTTTCTCTCTGAAATAAAGTCTATCTTCTGGAAACAAAACCCCAAGACTGAGTGTGATCCCTCAGATCCATGGCAGCAGACACGACACTACATTTGGCACCCCAGATGGGACTGGAAAGGAGCAGCAGAGTGGACGACCGCTTTTGAACTGACTGATGAGCAACACACACACAGTGGTGGCCACCATAGAATAAGGTAAGCATTTTTTGCTTAGTTATAATTAGTTTGTGTTGTTGCAACGGTCAGTTCTGATTGGTAAGGTCACTTAAAATCTGCTCTTCCAAATTTAGAATTAAATAAGTAAATTAAAATGGGGGGTTTTGATTCCAGAAGAAAAACTGCATACACATATTTGGTATAATGTTAGGAAGGCCTTGATAGGTGACTCTAAATTAAGACTAAATGGTGTAGACAGAAATTCATTGCATGTAAGGGTCTGTGTTTATTGAAGACTGGTCTTAAGAAGGACAGCAATAAACGGGAAACAGATGTAGAATCGCGAGGAAAAGTCCCACGGCTACCGCTTTGAGAGAGAACAGGTGGAAAGGTCACTAACTCAAAGGTCTGAACGGGTGGGCCCTGCAGGTCACTCTATGGAAGGTGTGGTTGTTTTGTTGTTGTTTGTGTGAAACTGTGTCCGGACGAATGTCTGTGTGAGTGATGAGAATGTTTGAAACAAATAAATTGAGTGGGTAAAAGCTGTGCACCGTTCCTGGGACCGTCACTTAGGGTGTGGCCGTGCAGGATGGACGCAACTACCGCACTCGAGAGGGATGATTGAATGATGAGCCCTATTAAATTAAGGGACAAAAGTATGAGAAAATGAGCCCTATAGGATGAAGGGACAAAGGATGAAATGGTTTAGAAGGAGTGAATGTGTTTAGGAAAATAGAATCAATAAATTTGAATCAAGATTTTTATAGGCTTTTGCATTTTGGATGTCTGTGTGAAAGAGAAGGAGAAATTTTGTGAGACCAGAGCAGTAGAAGTGAGAGCAAGGCATTAAGGTAAATAAGTCTATTAAAAAATAATATAAGTGCAGACAAAACAATAAAGAGAAGTAAAGATAAATAAAGAATTATTTTTAGAAATTTAATACATACTGAGTGATAGTAAAAATAGAGTTGAGATTATCAATTTATACAAAATGTGTAAATGCATCAGAGAGAATTAATAACTAAATACAAAGAGGCATGAATAAAGACTAAAGAATAAAGAAAATAAATGGAAATAAAGACAAAAATGAGGAAAAACTGGTTAAAAATAGATAATGTAAGTTGATAGATGAATAAATATATAGATAAATATAGATAATTAAATAAAAAAATATATACAGAATTAAAAAGTATATATTGGATTGTAATATTATAAGAAAAGATATGAAAGCTACTCAGATATGGCAGGAAATAATAGGATTAAAATATCCACTGTGTAAAGAGCTAATAAACAAGATCTCAAACAAATGGCAGAAGAGAACAAAAATATGACAAAATGGCCAAAGGAAGGGACATTCGATGTAGCATTGTGTGAGGAGATGGAAACTCAGTTTTACAAAACTGAAAACATCAGTAAGAAAAGAGAAAAAAGAGAAGCAAAGAGGGAAAAAGAGAAAAATAAGTAATAGCCATATTTAAGAAGGAATGTGAGAATATATTGAAAAGTTTAAAAAAAGGCCAGGAAAATACTAAACAGGCAGACAAAGAGACAGAGAAAAGGGAAAGGTATTTTCTGAGTCTCCCCCTATTTGCCCTCAGAGGGAGAGTTCCCAATTCTCAAGGGAACAGTGGAAGTAACAGTAGAACCAGCTGTGAAAACACAGAGGGCAAGACAGAAAAGAAAAGTAAAGGCTATTTACAGACTGTTACAGACAGGCACGTACAGCATTAGAAAAAAAATGAAAGCAAACCAGGAAGATAAACCCAGGTTTGAGAAAGGAAAAAAATAATAAGAAAAAGATAATAAAATAGAAATAGAAGCAGAAGTTAGAGGCTATGGAAGAAGACAATAGAAGAGAAAAGGGAAAGAATTAGGAAAAAGATACAAGAGGTAAAAATATTAGAAAGAGGGATAAGTAAATTGTTTGACAGTAAATGAGGATATACATAAAGCAGATGAGTTTATTTGACAAGAGAAAATGGGAAAAGGGCAGAGAAAAGGGGACCAGTTCAGACCACTGGGCTGCACAACTCCCAATCTTTTAATCAAGGGTGAGCAGGGACAGTAAGTCCCCTGGGCTTCACAGGGCTCGAGGGCTGGTCAATCGCCTCCCAGATATTCATGAGGGGGCTGGAAAGTGGATCAGGGTGTTTGAGAAAGGAACTATGGACAAACTTTTGGCTGTGAGAGACATTAAAGCTTTGCTGGCTGGCTAACAAAAAAAAAATTGTAGGAGGGGACAAAGATGGATGAAATTCTTCAAACCAACTATTCTAAACAGAGCAGTGAACTCTTACAATATGGATGGTAATTGTTTTTTGTTGCATTTGGTCCAGCAGTGTGGCAGGCACTGCGTGCGGAGTATCCGATCAGACTGAATCCTAAATCACTGAGAGACAAGAGCTGGGAAACACGAAAAATCCAACCACATATGTTCAGAAACAGCTGAAAAGGTGGAAGCAAGAAACTGAGGGGGGTCCAAAAAGAGAGACCCATTAATGGCAACATTGTATAGCCCCACTTACAGCAATCCCTCCAAAAACTCACGCCCGATTCCTGTGCCCATAATTAATGTTTAATACTCAACATGGCCAGGGGACAATGGAGGAGAGAAAGAAACCCATACAGTGAGGTCAGAGAGGAAGAGACTTATACTGGTCCATCCCCAGGTATGTGCTGGGCAGATGAACAGCCTGGATATAATAAAAATGACTATCCCACCTATCCACCTTAAAAGTACCCTCAGTGTGGAAGGGAGAGAGCTGGCGACAGCCTAACCAAGGTCCAGTACAGGGCCCAGTAAACCCTTGGGGAGGTGCCCCCAATTCAGGCTATTAGGGGTGCCCAGAGAATCCTACAGGGGAGAGTCAGCTTTCATTTTAATAACAACTAAAGCTGATCAAGAGCTATTATGTAAAATAAAATAGAAGGAAAACACAACCATGATTTTAAACACAGGTGTTTTTATACCCGTTTAAATTTAAAATATGTCTCACATCTCCTCTTGTCTGGAAAAATTTGCAAAGCCAATAGGATTCTTGGGAAAAATGCAATTTATTCCAATAACAGCTCCAGTGTGTCTACAAACAAAAGATCAAAGTATAACAATGCCCATTCTGGTATCAAATCAGTCTCCTATCAATTTGTTAGGAAGAGATGCATTATATAAATTAGGGCTGCAAATTAGGTGTTCTACAGAAGGAATATATATTGCTGCAATAGGAACAGAAACACAAATGGTAATTGCAGAGCCAAATGCAAATGTCTATTGGATAGGACAGATAGAACAAGATGTGAGTGTCACGGAGACGAACCCCCCGTGATTCCCTCTGCTGTGCCAGCAGAGGGCACCCTCACCTGAATACTGACACACACGCATCCATCCATTCATTTACACTGACTACACTACATTTCCCCCACAAGCCCGTCCTTGGACTCTAATCCCCGCCACAGGTGCTCTTCAATCAGGACTTGTGTTATAATAAAAGCTGGACTATCGACAGGAGATCTACGCGAAGTCCTGATTTGGTGGAGCTGTGGTCTGTCCCATTTCTGAGCTTATATAACCAGTGGACTACTGTGAACATTGAGCCCAATTTACAATCGCACAAGACCTTTAAAATGATACCAAACATGAGAAAGTTTACAATCATGAATGCCTGAAGAGTTAGTAGTGTTTTATGTGAGCGAACAGACACTGCTCTTTTAGTTGCCTGGACCATGTGCCCCTGGACGCGGGGGAAGGTTACCGGGGCGTGAAAGGTACCCAAATAGCAAATGGTCTTTCTTCCAGATCTTCCTATCTGTTTGTTTGGCTCCACAGAGGAGATCACAAGCCCATTGTTTTGGTGCATCTGCATTTGCATTGAGAGAGTTCCTGAAAGTCTGGCTTCATAAAGAATTCATTTCATAAGGAAATTATTTCACTCTTTACAGTCCTTCCCTGGTCCCTTGGAGCAAACTCTGAGCAGTCTACAAGGGGACATAATTAAATGATTTTCCTTTTGATATTCAATGTACTGCCAAAGTTTTGCAGAGTCAGCAGGCAACACTAGTTGATGAGTAGGTTGAAGTAGAGTAGTCACCTGAAAGAAACAACATAAAAGACAGTTGAGGAAAAGCACTACAGAAATCACATCAGTGGAGACAACGCTCAGTCATCCTTGAGCGTAGGCATCCTGTGTCGCCGCAGTCCTTTTTGGTCAGGTGTTTCCACCTGTACTGGCTGTGGTGATACTCAGTCTGTAGGATTACTTTGATGTATCAGGTCCGTTGAGTTGATCAAGCATCGAGTTGAAAGTTGTCCTTCTACTCTGGGGACAACATCTGTGTCCAGTTGCCCGTACCCTCCCCAGGAGGTTTATCTGACCTGCTGAGAAGCTCTTCTGTCACCTTCAGGCAGAAGGTGGGATTGCCGGGTTTGTCAGATCTCCATAGGTGAAGAAATAATTTCACTGATGATGCTCCAATGTGTGCAAGACATTCTAAACAACTTCTAAATGACCATGCAATAACTGTACACTGATGACTTTGGTGAATGTGTGGGATGAGAAAAAGAGGTTATAAAATAAAACAAAAATACACGAAGGAACGATCATGTCAAAAGTGCGAGTGTTGAGCTCGGTAATATAAGGTCTCCATTTTTCAGAGTCAAATATTCAGTAAATAGGTCTATTTGATAGCCAAATTGTTTACTACCACTAGGTATTTGGTCTCAATGAATAAAAGGGAAGTAGCAAAATCGATATAACCGGTATATTTACCAGTGGTATGCATAATTAAAATATATCACATAATTAAACAGAAAAATATACAATTTCATCATTACCATCATAAAATTGCCTATATTAATTGTTTTAAAAAAGCATTAATGCAGACCTCAATTTCAATCTAGGTCAAATCAGAAAAAAGAAAATGAAATGAACAGAAAAAGAGATTTAAAACCTGTAGTTAAACTATTTTCAATCATTCTCTGTGCATTTGATGTGCAGGTTGGTCACACTTGATAGAAATTATCAGATCCTATTTTATTTAGGTAAATTTTGTGTGGTCCATTAGACTTATTGTCATGGAGAGGAACCCCGTGATTCCCTCTGCTGGCCAGACCAGAGGGGCAC
Source organism: Cyprinus carpio (assembly GCF_018340385.1). Taxonomy (NCBI): domain Eukaryota; kingdom Metazoa; phylum Chordata; class Actinopteri; order Cypriniformes; family Cyprinidae; genus Cyprinus; species Cyprinus carpio. Next base: position 9,922,999 of record NC_056608.1, read on the forward strand.
CCTCACCTGAATACTGACACACACGCATCCACTCATTCATCTACACTGACTACACTACATTTCCCACAAGCCCTGTCCTTGGACTCTGATCACCGTCACAGGTGCTCATCATCAGGACTTGTATAATAGCTGGACTATCACTACAGCTCAACGCGAAGTCTTGATTTGCTGTGTCTGTCATTTCTGAGCATTATTACCCGTGTTTGATTTCCTGTTGCTGATCCTGTTTGATATCCTTTCCGTACCTTTGCTGCCTACCTACCGACCCTTGCTTGTTACTGGATTTTGATTCTCTGTTCTTCCTACGTTGTTGATATTGCTGGTATTGACCATTGCCTGTACGACTACGAGTCTCTGCAATAAAGCCTGCATCAATTCACCTCTCAGTTATGGTCAGCCTTCTTCAAAGCTCTGAATGTCAATGTCAGCCTCACCTCTGGTTATCATCCCCAGGCAAACGGACAAGTAGAGAGGCTCAATCAAGAACTGAGAACCGCTTCCTCAGGACCTACTGCAACCAGAATCAGGACGATTGGGCTCGATACTTACTATGGGCAGAATATGCGCAAAACTCCCTTCTCAAACCCTCAACTGGTCTGACTCCCTTTAAATGTGTACTGGGGTTCCAACCACCGATGTTTGCCCCCTCGCCAGGAGTCGCTCGCAGTGGGGGGGCTCTGTCACGGAGACCAAACCCCGTGATTCCCTCTGCTGGCCAGCAGAGGGCACCCTCACCTTAATACTGACACACACGCATCCACTCATTCATCTACACTGACTCCACTACATTTCCCACAAGCCCCGTCCTTGGACTCTGATCACCGTCACAGGTGCTCATCATCAGGACTTGTATAATTGCTGGACTATCACTACAGCTCAACGCGAAGTCTTGATTTGCTGTGTCTGTCATTTCTGAGCGTTATTACCCGTGTTTGATTTCCTGTTGCCTATCCTGTTTGATATCCTTTCCGTTCGCCTAGGTACCTTTGCTGCCTACCTACCGACCCTTGCTTGTTACTGGAGTTTTGATTCTCTGTTCTTCCTACGTTGTTGATATTGCTGGTATTGACCATTGCCTGTACGACTATGAGTCTCTGCAATAAAGCCTGCATATGGATCCCATGTCGAGTTCTGGTTCATTACACATATGTTGTAAACTAGTGGGCCCCCTAGTTTGCAACAATGCTAATGATTGGACATGAAAAATATTCTGTCCTAAGAGACCAGTTGTGTTACTGAATAGGTCTCATTTTAGAATTTGTAAATAGAATTTGAATTAATTGACATGTGACTGTAGCCATGCAAGTCCTATGCACATTACAGTGTTTACATACAGTAAGTTCCATAAGACCATAAAAATTGCACAAAATTTAAAAAAATTGCAAAAATGGTTGCCATAATTGAAATTTAAATTATATAAAAAAGAAATATTTTGACCTATATGTATGAGGTGAATAATGTGTGATAAATTTGAATGATGTGAGTAATTTAGACCTGGATGTCCGTATGTTCAATACCAGGTAAGTGTATTGTGTAGTTGCAATAATGAAAGTGTGTTCTGTATGTTTGTGTGAATGTATGTGTATAGGAGAGATGGGTGATGTCTAGTTTACCATAATTTGTGTTGCATAATTTAGTTCCAGCGCTACACTGGGAGGTCATGTAATTACTTGTACAGTGCTGAGGTGTGAATGACCACTTGTAGTATCTCCACACCCATCTCCTTATTGTGTGTGCAAGTTGGTGTAGGTGGGACCAGATGTCCTTGTGGAATTTGTCCCTTGGAGATGGCAGCAGTAAACCTGAAAGGAAAACAGCTTAGTCTTGAGCCTTTTCACAAGTTGCTTGAAGACTGGTGGATCTTAATTTTCCTGTAATGGCCACAGCCAAACATCTGTTTCAGATGTTTGTAATCCAAGATTGCATACCATCAGGACCAAATTTGTTTTAGTTTACCAAGACATATATCATTGTCATGATCATGTTTTTGTAAACAAAACACCAAAAAACAAAACTGTGTGTTTAATGGTCAGATCTAGAAGCTAGTGTTTTAGCACAGTCTAAGCATGTCGCACCTTAAGCTGCTGTTACAGCATAATTTACACAGTCTGCTGTGTTGCAGGCATAATGACAACCCAGATCTGCTGGGGAAATTAACTTTTAAATGATACTGTTTACACTAGTCAGATCTGTGCTTAGAGCATTAGCTGCCAGATTTGGTGCTGCATTGTTAGCTTAGCAATTGGCATTTTCTTATCCTATTCATACATTTGACTATTTCCATCTCTGCAGTCCGTAAAGATTCATAAATCTCTGCCAGATTTTAACATTACACACAACTTTAATCACATGTCCAGTAAAAATGAGCTCTATGATTAGATTCCATTATGCGCTGTCCTTCCCAGAGAGGGATGGTTTCGTTTGCTAACACTTGAGCCACTGTGTTTGTGGTTTTTTTGCAAGGAACAAAATTTGGCCTATTCAAGATATTGCAATCAGATTAATCATTTTAGTTAGTAAATTCTGGACATGTTAATTTTTCTCATCAAAGATTTTTGCACAAATAGAAGATAAATAAGTTCTTTTCTCATTAGTTTGATAATTCCTTTCATTTTCCTTTCCTAGGAGTTTTTGCTTCTAACCACCTTCTTACCACCGTTTTTCTCTTTCCCCAGCACTAATAGTGCTTCTTTCTACTTACACATTCCCTCTTTCTACATTCTACAAGCAACCTCATAGCAACGGCCCTAGCAACCAACAGAAGTACCATAGCAACGGCCCTATCAACCATACCATGTAACCCAGCAACCACACCAAGTACCCTAGCAACACTCCGATTACCCTAGTAACCACCCGGGGTACCATAGCAACTGCCCTAGCAACCACCACGAGTACCATAGCAACCACATAACAACCACCACGATACCATGGCAACCACATAGAAACACATTAACAACCACCCCGATTACCCTAGCAACCACCCTAGGTATCCTAGTAACAGCCTTAGCAACCATCCTGGGGACCCTAGCAACCACCCCGATTACCCTAGTAACGACCCTGGGTACCCTAGCAACTGCCCTAGCAACCATCCTGGTAGCCTAGCAACCACCACAAGTACCATAGCAACCATCCCGATTACCCTAGCAACCACCCTAGGTATCCTAGCAACGGCCTTAGCAACCATCCTGGGGACCCTAGCAGCCAGCCCGATTACCCTAGCAACCACCCTGGGGTACCCTTGGAAAACAGCCCTAGCAACTATCCTGGGAACCATAGCATCCGCACTTCCAACCGCCTAGAAGCACCTTAGCAACCGAGGGCCGAGTTTTGACACTGCGAGCAAAACTCACATTTTCTTCAGGAAATGTACCTTGGGTGTTTGATATGGTACATGGGATGGTTGGTCGGGCCTGATCTGATTTTTTCTACTGTTCTCATTTGTAAGTCGCTTTGGATAAAAGCGTCTGCTAAATGATTAAATGTAATTGTACCTTCTAATGACCGGTGCTTGCCGGAGGCAAAGCATCACTATTACTATCTCACATACTTATTACTATTATTCTTCCGTACAAACCCTTCGGTTTTTAACTTGTCCTGCATTTTTTTGTCACAGACCCACAAAAGAGGCGTCAAATCGTGCTGCGACTGATGAGGAATGGTGGTCTATCACTTTATAAAGCGATCAGTGGTGTACGATGTCGTCAATCGGGCGAAATATGGCCGAAAAAATCCAACAGACAATGCATAGCGGCAAATTTTGACGTGTTGTAACACTCCGAGATAAGTGCTAACAGACTACAAATCATCAAACCCTATGTAATGAGCTGCGAACACTAGCAGCTGCATAGCAAACACTCATCGGTACCCAGCATCCACCTAGCACTACCCAACATCCCTACACCTCATAACAACACCCTATCGCACCACCTGAAACCCGAGCCGGCCCTACACCAGGCCCATGTCCATAGCAACCCCAAAGACCATTCCCATCCTGGAGACCCTAGCAGCGCCCTAGCACATCCTGGATCATAGCGACCATCCTGAGAATCTAGCAACCGCAAGCAAACCACCACATACCCTAGCAACCACATAAGCAACACCCTAGCAAAACCCGCTTACCCTAGCCTGCCCTAGCAACCATCCCTGTACCTAGCACCCCAAGTACCCTATAACCAATCCTGGGTGACCTTGTCAATGCCCTAAGCACCATCCTGGGGTCCTAGCAACACCACGACCCAAGCAACTCATAGCCCTAAGCAACCACCAAAGTCACCATAGCACGGTCCTAGCACCATACATTAACCACAGCACCAACCAGTACACTAGCACACTACTTACCTAAGTAACCACCCTGGTTACCTACAACCCATCCTGGTAGACCCTAGCAAACGCCCCTAGCACCATCCTGGGGATTCTAGCAACCATCCAGGACCACAGCCGCAGTAGCAACCACCATGAGTACCCCAGCACCACCTACAACACCTATCATAACACCCCGATGAACATAGCCACCACCCTATACCTGCAAACGGCCCTAGCGACCACTCCAGTACCCTGCAACCATACCTTGGACCCTAGCAACGGCCCACCACCAATCCCAGCTCCATAGCCAACACCCGAGGGACCCAAGCACCTCGTAGCAGCGGCCCTCTAAACATTCTTTCTCCACTGTTGAGTACCTTATCTCTCTTGGAAGTAGTTTCCTGCTAATGTAGGCAATGGGCTGCAACTCACCAGATTGTCCCTGCAGAAGTACAGCTCCCCAAACCACACTCTGAAGCATCAGTCTGTACTGTAAATGGCTGATCGAAATTTGGACTCTGC